>NC_056732.1:490930033-491104922 GCF_019279795.1 Protopterus annectens
TAAAGTAGGGCAATGGAAAGTGTAGTGACTGTGAATGGTCTCAAAAGCATTGACCTCTACACACACAAACAAATACACACAGAGTTTCACAGTTGCCATGTCAGGGATTAGAACTCCTACCTAAATAGTACATCACACTAAAGCATTACTCAGCTATAGCATGTGCCGCAGAGCTTATAGGGCTAGTTCATCTCCAAAGGTTTATTTCAAGGGGAATGACATCAGCAGGCTTGCTAAAGTAGGGCAATGGAAAGTGTAGTGACTGTGAATGGTCTCAAAAGCATTGATCCCTACACACACAAATACAGAGTTTCACAGTTGCCATGTCTGGGATTAAAACTCCTACCTAACTAGTGCATCACATTGTAGCATTATGCAGATGTAGCATGCACCACAGAGCTTATAAGGCTAGCTCTTCTCCAAAGGTGAATTTCAAGGTGGAATGACATCAGCAAGCTTGCTAACGTAGGGCAATGGAAGGTGTAGTGACTGTGAATGGCCTGAAAAGCATTGATTCCTACAAACATACACTCAGATTTTCACAGTTGCCATGTCTGGGATTAAACTCCTACCTAACTAGTACATCACACTATAGCATTACACAGTTATAGCACATGCCACACAGCTTATAGAGCTAGCCCTTCTCTAAATGTGTATTTTAAGGTGAATGACATCAGTAGGCTTGCTAAAATAGGGCAATGGAAGGTGTAGTGACTGTGAATGGCCTCAAAAGAATTGATTCCTACACACACACACACACACACACACACACACACACACACACACACACACACACACACACGCACACACACTTTTTCACAGTTGCCATGACTGGGATTAGAACTCCTACCTAACTAGTACATCACACTATATCATTACACAGTTATTGCATTCACCACAGAGCTTAGAGGGATGATCATTATCCAAAGGGGTATTTCAAGGTGACTGACATCAGCAGGCTAGCTAAAGTAGGGCAATGGGGAGTGCAGTAAGTGTGAATGGGCCATAAACAATTCCTCTGGAAGCACACAAACAACTCTCAGTCACACAGAACTTTACATTTGACAGGACTGTGTATACAACTGCAAGATGAATAATGACTTGTACTGTCATGTTACACAGTAATCACAAGCACCACAGACACTATAATGCTGAGGGCTACCAGAAGCAAATGTCTACAGTGATAGACATTGGTACACCATGTGATATTGGCCAATTGCATGTGTGCTGGGTGGGACAGGCCTCATGATGGGAAACTCTTTGTCACTGTCCGTCTCTCTCTTCCCCACATCTATGTTTGTGTATGTTTGACCTATTATAGTGTGTTGTCCTTTGATATAGTGTGTATTCCTATCTGTTGTGTGTGCAAAGCATGACTGGTGTGCAATGTGGAGTGTGTGTACAGGCATCTATGGCTGACATATATGTATAGTCCACTGTTGTTGCCAGACATGGGTTTAATTTATGTAAGTGTGGGAGCATGCCAGTATGATCCTACTGTATTTTGTTGTCAGACATGGGCTTCGATTCTCTAAGTGTGAGAACATGCCCAGAATGACCTTCTGTATTGAATGTGTGAATCCATTCCACATAGGTTGTACTCCATTGCAGGCATTTATGTTCTACACCTACTGTTAGCAACCTGTTTCTGCAGGATATCTGTAGATAGGTTGACAATATGAGGTCACAATGGGCAAAGGATAGTGGGATACTGTAAATAATTGTTTCTGTGCTGCTTCTGTTACATGGTTTTGGTGTTAGCAGAGATATTCAGACATATGTACTGTTTTACACTGTGATGTATTATGTCAACTACTGACAGATATATGTATTTGCACGCAGTAATTTCCATGGGAATACAAGATGAATGAAGCTGTGTCCAGTATTGTGGTCTGCAGCCTACATATTCTTGCACAATCAAGCCATTCTGGAGGGGGAGCTGCAGACACTTGCTGATATGTCTGTGTAAATGGTCCAGCACCTTGGTACTGTGGTGGCTGAGGATCCCATGCTTGTACATCAATCGATGTGACAGAATGGCCATATCCTGCTGTGGCCATACCTCTCAGCTGTACAGATTCAAACAGGTTACCCAGAGGCAAGGCTCATATTTCTGAATGATAGCCCTTCACATTGTGGTTTATGAGCAGGTTTGTAGCCACTCATTCCTGTGTTTGCAGGCAGGGATAGTGTGTGCACACATCAGAGTTTCAGACTTCAAACATTCCATGGTGTCCATGCTTCTCCCCCCTCTGTTATTCTATCCTCTTCCTAACATTATGCAAGTAATATCTGATAAGTATCCCTATAGTTATCACTTCATCCCAGCAGTTTTTAGGGGTTGGTCCATAGTTCATGCAGTAGGACATGGTGGACATGCTACTGGGATTTGTCAACATGGCCTTGCATTTGTGTTCTGTGGACTATGTTATGTCGTTAATTGGGACTCCATGAGATAACATACACTGGCAGTACAGGTGAGACACAGGCTTTTGACAGAGGACTGTAGGGTCTTTTGGTAGTGATGCAGGCCATCTGTAGCAGACCAGTGCATTCTGTCTCTCCTACTGTCCCAGGCTGCAATCCACTGTATTCCTCTGGGGTGGCAGGGTGGGTGTGCAAGGTGTTAATGGCAATAGTTTCTGTCCTTATTAATCCATTGGTGTGGATATTGGCAGGTTGCTGCTTACAGCCAGGGACAGCCTGCATTGGTCACCTCTTCAGCATGCTGCATTCTGTAGGTATTCCCATACAGAAGTAGGGAGACATATTGTCCTCATTCCCAACAGCAGGGGTATGACCTATGAGGTACCTGTGGCTGATGGTGGGATGAACTGAGTGCATGTGTGCTATGGAAGCTACTTGCAGCTGACTCACAGATATACATGGGACATTCCCTTTATGCTGGCTTCTGCGGGGACATCAGCAGTTTATCAGTACTTTATAACTGTGCCTTTTGTGGTTTGCCAGTGTTTGGCCAGACTACATCAGTATTCCATACTACACAGACAACTATTGTGCTGCTAACCTGTATGTACAATTCCAAAGGTGTGTCCATTTGACAGTAACATTTTATACACTCTCTGTCTAGGGCACTTCCACCTGTGTACTGTTTGTATATCTGGGCCCACATTCATGCCATGTCTATCTTTCAGATGGTGAGAGATATTACATCTGAACAATTAGTATGGAATACTGCTGGATTGGGCCTTGCTGGGATGCATTGTGTTTGGTATTGCAGTTGTGATAACTTGGCCCTGTTATCAACAATACTGGCCATTGGCCACCAGGACACAACCCATGATGCCTACATGGTGAGCACTTTCAAACAATATACAACACACAACAACCTAACACACAGAGCCCTGCATATTGTACATGTGCAACAATCTATCCTGCTAATTTGGCCAGCTCAGGTAATCTGTACTCCACTGTTATTATACCCACACATACAGTTACTACATTTCTACATAGGATTGTGGAGGGGGGGGGGCACACCTGACAACAGTAAACATTTGCTATGACCGTACTGGTAATTTAGGTACTCTGTTGGCTTCCATTTAATTCTGTATTCTGACCTATCATGCAGACTAGAGGCATATCAGTGTAGTACAGTTCTTAGGTTTTATTGACCTACATTTCAGTTTCAGACATCTTACCCTTCAGAACTAACACCCCACTGCCTGACCTTTTGTAGTCTGTGTAGGTCTGGATGGGAGCTTTTCTCCATTGCCATTAATTGGATGCCTTAGCACAGCCTTTCTTTGTGGTTGTCTGCACCTGTCCTGCTGGCTGAGACTGTTGTTGGGTATGTGAGCCTCAGTGACATACATGTGTGTGTCCTATGGACACACATTTGGCCCACTACATGTCCTGCACTGTTTTTTTCACCTTGTCTAGTACTGCCTAATATGTCGACACCAGTATTTGTTATGGATTTCATGCTGCCCATAGTTGTCTACTGTCTGCTGCCATCCCTTTCAGCCACCCAATTCCCTTGCATGCTCACATCCGTACCATAGATACAAGTAGCAGAACATACTAAACCATTCAGCAATTGATAGTGAGAGTGACTTATCTTGTGGCTGTGCCAGTATTGAGGATGGTGCTGGAGGGCTGACTATGTTGGATGCACATAGTACTCTCCCTATGCATGGTTAAGCACAGGTAGTGTCATGCTTGACATCCCTTTTACTGTATGTGCGAGTCAGGGAGAGGTGCCATTCCCTGGGTTCCTATCATGTCAGTGTATGTGCTATGCATTGCCTCTTTGCCAAAGCCTGGGCATACTGGCCACACCTCTTTCTGTCTACAGGGGCAGGTTCAGATTGTTCCTCCTCCAAGTCACTCTGTGCCTGAGCTGGCCTTGGCAATTGGTGGGGTGCTGTGTGGCCCTGCCCCATGCTGTTCCTGCTGCAGCTGTTTCTGCAGAATCATATTGTGTAGCATTGCACATACAATGACAATTTGGGTACATGTAGCTGGAGAGGACTGCAAGACTCCACCAGATATGTCCAGGCACAAGAACTGTGACTTGAGCATCCCAAACACATGGTCTATTATGATTCTGGTCTGTGCGTGTGCCTCATTATGGAGTTCTTGATTGGGTGTGTGTGCATTTCTGATGGGTGTCATCAGCCATGGCTCCAGTGCATAACTAGCATCCCCCATTAGGTGGCCATATGGGATGTCCCCATTTGCAAATCTGTGGTACAGCTGCATCATATGCCAGATGTGGGAGTCGTGATAGCTTCCAGTGCTGCCAGCACACACATTCATTATAATGCCCTAGACATCGCACATGACCTGGCAGTTGATGGAGGGGAAGCCCTTGGAGTTTATGTAGACTCTACCCTGCTCACTGGGTAGTGCTTTGATGTGTATGTATATGCAGTCTATAGTACCCACTACCACAGGATATTCTGCTATTTTGTGGAAGAGATGTATATTGCTGATCAACACCTCACAGGTGTTTTAGAAATATATGTGCTCACTGGCATGTGCTGACATGGCATCCAGGAACTGGTGGAGTACCCTGGATGCTGATGCTGTGAGATCCCCATGATATTCTCAGTTGGCCTTTGGAAGGTACCTGTGGCGAGTATCCTTAAGACTACGCATACCTTGGTATCCACTAGGATGGGTTCCCCTTTGTTGGTTCTGTGTGAGAGGCATAGCCAGCACAGCTCAACAAATTGCTGTAGGAGGTCCCTGTCCATCCTATAGTGCTCCACTATCTCCAGCTTATGTAGCCCCTGGTAGGTTACCCTAGGTCTGTACACTCTTTTCCTTCTCCTCACTGTGGGTTGGTCATCAGCATTGTCATCCTCACCACCCTCAGCCTCTTCCACATGTTGATTTATGAGAGCAAAAGCAGCCCCTATCATTTTGTTGCTTTTGTTAAGTAAAATTTACACATTTGTGTGCACCGATGATGCAGAGTTTGTGTGAAAAACCTGAGGGAAAAGTGTTTGCATAGTTTATAGTAGTGTGCTGGGCTGGGCTGCTGCCTGTGTAATTGGCTGGTTCTGATACATTTCACCTGCCAGCTATGCTAGTTCTTTTTGATTACCTTCCTACTGCTATTTTTCCTTCCCATTGCCTTCCTGTTTAAGCCCTGGGGCATGCTGTGCAAATCCAGTGGTCAGATGTGAACGGAGCTGCTATTTCCTGTTTTTTTTTTTTTTTTTGGATTAAAACCCAGTACGGGGTGCACACACCCATTTAGGCAATGTAAAGACTGCTAGGCAGCTTCAGACACACCCTCCACCTTAGCTGTGCTTAGCTAAGGGCAAACACAGGTCAAAGGGCTCCAATAAGCTTACAGCATGCATGACACACCTCTTATGAAATCATCTAGCTCTTAGGCTTACACCATAGTCTTAGTGCACCGACACGGTTGGGTGCAAGCTATCACTGAGGGAAATCTGTGATTTAGTATCATTGTCCTCATTTGCATAGGATTGACTGCTAATGCATGGTTACAAATCAGACAACCTTCCCCCTTAGCAACCACTATTCTATGGTCTTGTGTTATGCATGCTTATGACTATTATGGCAAAATTATGATTTTGGTTTAAAAGCTTACTTCCAGCTTTTTTATTTATTTTTGGGCCGATCCCATTTGCGTACCACTGCCCTGGACTTAAACAGCCAAAATCGACCAACAAAAAAGTAAATTGTTATACTTTTGAAATTATTTTTCATGTCTATGGCCATATATTTGGCCTTTGGGATGCCTAACACTTCTAATACAAGCATTTGTCCCAGCTGTCATGCCTCTGTTTTGTAAGTTTGCAGAAATGTATTCAGCTACTGGCTTAATACATTTCTGCAGTTTACACTATTCCTGCCTGCTTCCTGGATCACTAATTCACCTCATTTGCATGGTTTTCACCAGCAAATGAGGTCATTAGCATACAGGGGCTGTGTCCATGCAGGAATAGTGCAGGAGTGCTCGTGCACTTCCCGGGAGCTTATTCCTGGATCGCACGGCAGCCTTATTGCCTGCAGCAACTTTTGCACTATTCTGCACACTGTGCAGAGCTTGCTGAATCCTGTGGATATTGAAGCTTAGTTTAGATATGTTTTTTCTTTATTTGTCTGAGTCTGTCCATCAATGTTATTTTTAATATTTCCTGTGATTTGAACTCTCTGGATTACTGTAAATAAATATTCCGTATTTTCATGTTCTTATATTATTTATTACTTAATATATTTACATTTTTTATTGTGACTGGTCCTTTTAGAAAGTATTTAAACTTTCAGAGTGCTTATATTTATTTGGTGACACTGTGTGGGCCACTCCTGAAGGCTGAGCTCTCTTGGTCAACTACCGTCATTTACACTAGTATTAATATTACACAGTATAATTGGACACCTTTTGTTAAGGGCCTTAGAGAAGCTGATTGTGGAGTGTCAGGTGGGAGTGATAACTATCTTACATTCTAGGCAGAAGGAGGCACAGCAGATAAATCTTTGTCAGCCTTTCCCACACAGTGTGTGTGTTTAAAAACTCAAATCCAGCAGTGTGTGTGAGTGTGTCAGCTACTTGGAGCAGGGACAAAAAGCACTGGTTTCACAGAGAGGGTGCTGGAGGACTTGGCTTGGACGGTCAGCTGAGGACTTAACCCTGTAGCTATGCTAGTGGGAAGCCTTACTGGGGCACTGG
Source organism: Protopterus annectens (assembly GCF_019279795.1). NCBI lineage: Eukaryota > Metazoa > Chordata > Ceratodontiformes > Protopteridae > Protopterus > Protopterus annectens. The sequence goes on from NC_056732.1 coordinate 490,937,205, forward strand.
AGGGAGACAGATATAAAGAAATCCAAACCCTGGGATGACTGCATTCCCTGCCTGCTCTTAAGGGAAATTGTACTTTGTGCAGAGAGCTGCATCTGGAAATACTGAGTGTATTAATTTTTAGTCCAAGTGAATGTTCCTTTCCAGTGTCAGTGGTGAGGAGTCAGGCTCCTTGATTACTGGCCCAGAGAGGGGTTGTCACATATCAGTGAGCAGTGGTGTGGATATTGAACTTCTGTAGAGTGGAAACAGTTGTCACTATAGGAGTGAATTCCCTCAGCAGCCACATGATGAACATACAGAGTTTCATTTTCACAACAGTTTGTTTTATTTTTGTTAGCTTATTTTAGACATGGAAAGCCAGCTAGGATGTCAGCAGAGGATTATGGCAAGCTGACAAGGAACCAGTTGGCTGAGATGTGCCAAGCCAAAGGACTGGTGCATACCAACCTGACTAAAGGGGAAATTATTGTACCTTTAATCTCAGCTGCAGAACAGCCCAGCAACCAAGAAGACAACTATTGTGGCACTGGGAATCTACAGCTCTCAGAAACAGAGCAGTTCACCTTTTCCTCAAAGGACTTAAAAACCTGTCTAGAGTTAAAATGACTTGAATTGGAGGCCAAACATTTGGCATTAGAATCAGCAGAGCAAATGCAGCATTTACAGGTTGAAGAAAAAAAGAGACTGAGATGTTTGGAAGCCAAAGAAAATGAGAGACAGAGGCATCATGAAAAGGAAATCCTGACTCTTTGCCAGGGTCATGGAGGTGATGAGGAAGAGAGTAACCATACCCATGGAAGGAAAAAAGATTAGTGAACTTGGATAGTGTTATTCGTATATTTGAAAGAGCATGCAGACAGTATAATGTTGGTTGAGGGCTCTGGGTACAGTTCCTCACCCCCATACTCCATGGTAAAGCTATAACTGTTGTTTCCATATTGTCTGGTACAGATTGTTTAGATTATGATAAAGTTAAGCACTGTTTATTACAATGGTTCTGTTAACACCTGAGGCTTACAGAAAAATAAATTTGCGAGCATAAACACAAGGCGGATGACATTGTATGTGATTATATTGCTGCACTAAGCACTTATTTTCATAGGTGGGTGAGTGGGTGTCAGGTCATCACTTTTCTATGGCTGGCAGACCTTTTGGTGAGGGAACTAGCCCTTAGTACTTTGCCTGAGGACATGAGAATGTGGTTGGCAGACAGGGAATGCAACTCTGTTGATGAGTTGGGGAAAAAGGGGATTCTACTTAGCAAGCAGGGCATCATTGCATAGAAAGGGGATACCCAGTGCTGTACATGGATATAAGGGAACCCATGGGGGCAGCCTAAACCACCTCAGCAGAGTTCACCAGTAACATGGGAAGTCACTATTTCAGGTACAAAGCCAGGGCATAATTTCAGATGTTTTAAATGTAACCAGTGTGGCTATGTAGCAAACAAATGTCCATGGAGGCATGGTAGGGAACAAAAATTGAAGGGGAAGCAAGCAAATGGGAATAACAGAATGCCAGTAGTAAGTTGTCTGGAGACAACAGGTATACCAAACTACCACCTCACTTTGTATCCTATCTTAGTGGATGGAAAACAGGCCACTGCCAAGAGAGACACAACCTCTGATATAACCATTGTGAAACCTGTAGTGGTTAAAGAGGAGTAGTACTTGCTTGGGCAGTCCACTCCAGTCAGAGATTTAGGAGGGATCACATTCCAAATGCTTTTAACCAAGGTTCACCTTTACTGGCATGGAGGAAAAGGAAGCAAGCAAGTAGGTGTGTTTGAAGATATCCCTGCAAATGTCTTGATAGGGAATGCTTTTGATAATGCAGTACCATGTGTGCATGCAGTGACACTCAGTCAGGCTTGGAGATAGGCATGCAGATTTGGTAGCCTGAGGGAAACCCAGACAGACTACAACCCTGAAGCCAGGACTGGTGATATGGCTAATTCAAGGAGAAAGCTACCCTGTAGCAGTGAGCCTGAAGATAAGCCACAGCTGCTGGTAGGTATTGGTGCTCCCTTGGACAGGGTGACTGCAACAGCAGATGTGAGTGGTAGTACCCAGGCTGACAGTGAGGCACCACTGTCAGAAGATACCAGACTTCCTGTGGAAGGGAAGCTGGGAAAAGTCACAAATATAGAGTTGAGACAAGATCAGCTCTTAAACTCTACATTACAAGGCTTGAGGCAGGTAGCTAGGGAGGCACCTGATTATCAAGAAAAAAGGGAGTCTGTATACTGGAACAAAGGGTTACTGTATAGAAAGTGGACCCCTGAGGGAGGGCTAAAAGTTGAGTTAATACTGCAGTTGGAAGTGCCCAGAGTTTACCATCTGGCACTTCTAGACATAGCCCATGACATTCTTTTTGCAGGTCATATGGGCATAAAGCATACCAAGAAACATATTGTGCAGAACTTTTATTGTCCTGGGATTGTCAGGAATGTAACAGGGTACTGCAGTACCCGTGAGTAGTGCCAAAAAGTAGGTAAGGCAGGAGAGAAGGTCAAAGCTCCTTTAATGCCCTTGCCTGTGATTGAGGAGTCATTTCAGAGGGTAGCTGTGGATATTGTGAGGCCTCTAAGTACCCCAAGTTCCACAGGGAAGAAGTATATCCTAGTGGTAGTAGATTATGCTGCTAGATACCCTGAGGCGGTGGATTTGTCCTCCATTGAGGCAGAGAAACTTGCAAATGCTTTGTTAGAGATTTTCAGCAAGGTAGGTTTCCCAAAGGAAATACTGATTGCTAAAGGTGTCAGTTTCATGTCAGACCTGCTGGCTTGTCTATGGGAGCACTGTGGGTTGAAGCACCTAAAGACCACCCTTTACCACCCCCAGACTAATGGTCTTGTGTAGAGGTTAAACTTGATGCTAAAGACTATGTTACAGGCAGACCAGTTGAGGAGAGAGTGGGACAAATATTTGCCCCATTATTTTGTTTGCATACAGAGAGGTTCCTCAGGAATCCACAGGTTTTTCACCCTTTGATTTGCTGCATGGGAATAGGGTTAGGGAGCCCTTAGATTTGATTCATAATGAGTGGGAAAGTGAGTGTGAATCCCACAAGGAGTCTGATGTGGCATATGTCCTAAACCTCAAGACAAGGCTTAGGGAGCCCATGGGCTTTTCCCAGGAGATCATGGCAGGAGCCCAACAGCAGAAAATGGTTTGGTATGACAGAAATGCTTTGGCCAGAGAGTATGCTGTGAGAAAGCAGGTTATGGTGCTCATTCCTGTCAGACAGAATAAGCTTAAGGCAGCTTGGGAGGGACCCTTTAAAGATGTAAGGAAGGTCAGATGTTAACTACATTCTATAACTGCTAGGCTGGATGCAGGGACACAAATTGTACCACAATAACATGATGAAGCCTTACCATGATAGGGAGGCTGTTGTGCTGAGTATTTGCAGTGGATAGCAGAAGGAGTCTGAAGGCGATCTGGTGACTGATCTCCTCAGTGAGGCTCAGACTGACACCTCAGTGGAAGGGGTAGCAATGTTCCAACAGCTATCCCCTGCCCAGGTTTAGGAAATCTAAGCAGTGTTATAGGAATTTGTGGACATGTTCTTTGGGAAACCAGGGTGCACCCACTTGGTGCAGCACCATGTGGATTCAAGGCCATAAAGATCTATCAAGCAGGCTCCTTACAGGGTGCCAAAGCAAGTCAGACAGACTATGATGGAGGAGATACAGGAGATGTTGTAATTGGGAGTAATCCAGGAGTCCAGCAGTCCCTGAGCCTCCCCAGTGGTGCTTGTGCCAAAGAAGGATGGCAATACCAGATACTGTGTGGACTGCAAAAGACAAATTAGTCACACAGAGTCAGATGCTTATCTCATGCCTAGGAAAGATGAAGCCTTAGAGGAACTGGGTAGGGCTAAGTATCTGACCACTATTGATCTGATCAAGGGCTATTGGCAGGTGCCCTTGACTCCAAATGCTAGGCAGAGGTCAGCCTTTCTGACTCCTTTCAGCTTATATGAGTTCATGAAGATGCCCCTTTGGGATGAAAAATGCCCCAGTAGCTTTCCAGAGGCAGATAGATTGTATCCTAGCAGGAGCAAAAGATTATGAACGTGTTTACCTGGATGATATCGCCATCTACAACTATTCCTAGCAACAGCACCTTCAGCATGTCAGGGAGGTGGTAGGCAGACTGCAAAGGGTAGGGTTGACCATTAAGCCCAGCGAGTGTCAGCTGGGTATGGCAAAGGTCTCCTATCTGTGACATAGAGTGAGGAGTGGTAAGATCAGGCCAGAACCTGCCAAAGTGGAAGCCATTCAGGCATGTCCTGCCCCTGTTACCAAAAAGCAGGTGAGGGCATTCTTAGGGACAGCAGGGTACTATAGAAAGTTTGACCCCAATTATAGTACAATAGCTGCTCCTGTCATAGACCTGACAAGGAAAAAGAGGCCAGATAAGGTAGTGTGGACCCAAGGCATGTGAGTAGGCATTCCAGAAGCTTAAAGGGGCCTTGGGAGGACCCCCTGTGTTACCCAGTCCAGATTACAACAAATAATTTGTTGAGCAGGTGGATGCTTCAGACGATGGGGTGGGGGCTGAACTTAGTCAGGTTTCCTCATAAGGAGAAGATCACCCAGAGGTATATCACAGCTGTAGACTCCAACCCAGGGAGGAATGTTATGCACCTGTAATAAAGGAATGTCTAGCCATAGTATGGGCACTGCAGATATGTCAGACCTATCTGTAGGGAAGGAAATTACAGACCACAATCCCTTAATATGGCTACATAGAGCCAGTCAGCAAAGTGGCAAGTTACTAAGATGAAGTTTAGGATTGCAGGCATAAGACATGACAGTACAATACTGTAGTGGGGTCAGAATGCCAACACAGATGGGCTCTCAAGCCAGGGAATGGAGTAACATATTTTCAGACAGGCTTATTTCTCTCAAGCCACATTTCTCAAGAGTCACTTGAAAAACTAGCTTGAGTCTTTGAAGGGGGAGAAATGTGATGATATGGGCTGATGCCAGCATAGTCAGCTGGAGTTCTGTAAAGAATTATATGTCCTTTGAATATCAAAAAGATGTATACAAGATGCTTGTGTTACAAATGTATTACAAATGTATGGCATTTGAAAATCAAAATGATTTGAATAAATTCTTATGTTGCAAATGTATTAAAACAGTATTGCATTTGAATAGCAAACTGATTTGTACATATGCTTATGTTACAAATGTATTAGAGCTATATGGCATTTGAAAATCAAAATCTATTTGTAAAGTTCATAGTGTTAAAAATATATCAACAGTGGGTTCTGCTGGACAGAAAAGGAGCATACATGTGAGACTGTATGTATATATGTTAGCAAAGGACACTGGAAGAGACGGGGTTAAACATCTAGCTTACTTGTTACTTTAAGAAAAATGCTGTTAATTGGACCATGTGTTGGACCATGGAAGTGCTTATTTAACAGCTCTGAATAGGACTGGAAATGACATGTCTGGAAGAAGCCTTTGTTCATTAGCTCAGCAAAAAGAGGGGAAGCCTCAGGCACTGCCGTAAACCTTAGCAAAACTTTAGATGTCCATATTATCACATCTATGTTAACATCCTGTCTCAAGTTTCAAAGGGGAATAGAGTGAGAACCTAGAGTCAGTTGACCAGATGAGGTCATTCTTCTAGCCATGTTGGAAATTTTAGATATTACAAAGAGAAATTTCTCAGTATTGAGTATTCTGCCTTGAGCCTGACAACAGGAAGGACCATTCACCGCATCATTTGCCTTGCTTTATTAAGTAAATAGGGAATAGTAATTCTCTTAGATTCAGTCAGGAAAATATAGTGAAACTTAATTTAGATATTATTTTTCTTTATTTGTCTGAGTCTGTCAATAAATGTTATTTTCAATATTTCCTGTGAATTGAACTCTGTGGTTTACTGTAAATAAATATTCAGTATTTTCATGTTCTTTTATTATTTATTATTTGTTATATTTATTTTTTATTGTGGCTGGTCCTTTTAAAAAGTATTTAACCTTTGAGAGTGCTTATATTTATTTGGTGACACTGTGTGGGCCACTCCTGAAGGCCTTTCTTTCTTGGTCAACTACTACCATTTCGATTAGTGTTAATATTACAGAGCATAACTGGACACACTTTGTTAATGGCCTTAGAGTAGCTGATTGTGGAGTATCTGGTGACAGTGTTATCTACCTTATATTCTGGGCAGAAGGGGGCATAGCAGGTAAATGTGTGTCAGACTTTCCCAGGTGTGTGTGTTTGAAAAATCAAATCCTACAGTATGTGTGTGTGTGTGTGTGTGTGTGTGTGTGTGTGTGTGTGTGTGTGTGTGTGTGTGTGTGTGTGTGTGTGTGTGTGTGTGTGTGTGTGTGTGTGTGTGTGAGCTACTTGGAGCATGGACATGAAGCACTGGTTTGACAGAGTGGGTAATGGAGGACTTGGCTTTGACATTCAGCTGAGGACTCAACCCTGTAGCTTTGCTAGTGGAAAGCCCTACTGGGGCCCTGAAGAGAGACAGATATAAAGAAATCCAGACCCCAGGCTGGCTGTATTCACCTGTGTGCTCTTAAGGGAAATTGTACTTGGTGCAAAGAGCAGCATATGGAAATACTGAGTGTATCCATTTGCATTCCAAGTGAATGTGATTCAGGCTCCTTGATTACTGTCCAGAGAGGGGTCATCACAACCATGCTATCATAATGAAACCTTATCAAGACAGGCAGGCCCTGGTGCTGAGTTTTCACAGTGGATTGCGGGAGGAGTCTGAGGGGGATCTGGTGACTGATCTTCTCAGTGAGGCTAGGACTGATGGGGGTAGTAATATTTCAGCAGTTATCTCCTATTCAGGATAAAGAAATACAAGCAGTGTTACAGGAATTTGAGGGCATGTTCACCAGGAAACCTGGGCGTACTCACCTAGTGCAACACCATGTGGCTATAGGACTGTAAAGGCCTATCAAGCAAACTCCTTATAAGGTGTCTGAGTGAGTCAAACAGACTTTGAAGAAGGAAATAAAGGAGATGTTGCAGCCAGGGGTAATCCAGGAGTCCAGTAGTCTTTGCTCTTCCCCAGAAGTATTGGTACAGAAGAAAGATGGTAGTGCAAAATTCTGCATAGAACACAGAAAGTTAAATAGTTATACAGAACCAGATGCATAGCCCATGCTTAGAGCAGATGAAGCTTTAGAACAGCTGGGTGGGGCCAAGTATCTGACCACTATTGATCTGACCAAGGGATGCTGACAGGTGCCCTCAACTCCCATTGCTAGAGAAAAGTCAGCTATTGTAACACCTTTTGGATTATATGAGTTTACAAGGTTACCCTTTGGGATGAAAAATGCCCCAGCAACCTTCCCAAGGTTAGTAGATCATATCTTAGTAGGAGAGGTAGATTATGCTCTTGCTTGCTTGGATGATATTGCCATGTACAGTCATTCCTGGCAAGAACACCTTCAGCATGTCAAGGAAGTCTTAGGTAGATTAAAAAGGGCAGTGCTGACCATTAAGCCTAATAAGTTTTAGGTGGGTATGGCAGAGGTCTCCTACCTAGAACATAGAGTAGTAGTGGTATGGTTAGGCCACAACCTGCCAAAGAGGAAGCTATTGACGTATGGCTTGTTTCTGTTACCAAAAAGCAGGTGAAAGCTTCCTAGGGAGGCCGGGTACTATAGGAAATGTGTGCCCAACTATAGTACAATAATTGCACCCCTTACTGACCTAATGATGAAAAACAAGTCAGATAAGGTAGTGCGGACCACAGATTGTGAGCAGGCATTCCAGAAGCTTAAAGAGGGTTTGGGATGACTCCCTGCATTAGCCATTCCAGATTTCAACAATGCCAATGCAGCAGGATTTTCAAGACAGCGTATTGTTTGATACATTTTCAGTCAGCCCCATTTTTCTCAAGCGATACTTTTCTAGGGTCATTTGAAAATCTAGCTTGAGTCTTCAAAGGGGGGAGAAATGTGAGGTTATCAGATATTGTTATCCTTGCTAGCATGACAGGCTGAAGTTTTGTAAATATGTAAATAATTGTAAATTACCCTGTGTTTTATATGCCAGCATGACTATCTATAATTTTGTAAACAAGTTTATGTTTTTTGATTATTACTTTGATTTATATAAGATGTTTGAATCAAACAGTGTTATTCTGGCTGACCAAATGTACATGTTTTTTTAAAAAGAATTCTGAATGTAGGTTATGCCAGTCAGCTAATCTAGATGTGATATCATTGTGTGCCAGAGCTGAACAGAATAGATTCTCCACAGCAGCTGTTTTGTTTACTTTTTAAAATCTGATATGAGAGAGTAAAACTCTTGTAACAGCTTTCTGTGACTTTTAAAAAACATTCTGCTATAAAAGCAAGTTCTGAGTCAGTTAAAGTAGCAGTTCAGCAGTAGTTGTAGTACTGGTTATTCAGTTGTCAGTTGTTGTTTACCAGATTATTAATTATCACTCAGTTTATTTTCCAGAACTGTTCAGAAGAAATAGAAGGAGCTGATATTCTAGTAGCTGAGGACCAGACAGTCTGAAGAGTGGACATACATTCTTATTTTGCCTTGCAGAACTAAGAGTATCATCTTTCCTTGCTGAGTTAATTAGTTTAGACTGGGGCAACTAAACTTTAGACAGTTAGGGAACTGCAGTTAGATATGTAGAGTTTTTCTACAATCAGTGTGAAACCTATCCTACAGTGTTAATTTCATAATTTCTGTGTATGAAACTCCAGTTTACTGGGATCGGTTGCTCAGTGCACACATGCTTTAAATCATTTTTTTTATTAAATATTTTACTACCTTTTATTGTGACTGGTTATTTAGAAGTACTTTTAGTGACCTGAGAATGTTCATACTGATTGTGATAACACAAGGGCCACTCTGAAAAGCCTTACAGCTTGGATTACATGCTACTATTTCTATCAATATTTATTTTACCCAATATAATTGAACACCACATTTGAAAGACATTCTGGCATTTGACTTGTGACAGCCATTACCCTGTAATTTGGGAAAGAGGACATAGCAGGTGAATATGTGCCAGTCTTTCCCAAGAGTGTTTGTTAAGTGTGAATATTAAATTTAAGAGTGAGTGTGGCAAATACCTAGAACTAGGACACAGTGCTCTGCAGTGGTTAGTGTGAAGACTCATTTAGGGACCTGGAGTGAGGTAAACAGCCCAATCCCAGGTTTGGAGCCTGTTCCTGGTGTAATCTTAGGGGAAATTGTATGTTTCTATCCCTGCTTTCAGTGATGCTTCCTTACCAGAGACAGTGGTGAGGACTGAGGTTTAAGTGGGGTCGTCACATCTTGTATCTAGTAGACAAAGCCTGAGTACCAAGCATAAAGTTTTAGTCTTGTTAGTAAATTACCTCAATTATTTGTGAGTCTGCTTACTGTGCAGGGTCATCATCCCCATTTTATTTTGTGACATGGTATGAAAAACAGTGAGCTAAATGGATAGATTAAAGAAAAAACCCAAGACCACCTTTGAAATGACAGAAATTCTCATGCTTATTGCCAACTTTACTTATGGAAGATTGTGAAGACCTCCAAAAACATTAAGTTCTGTAGGTCTGAAACCTTTCACAGTAGTAATCATTATTAAGAACAAGACCTTCCATGGGAAGAAATTGAGAGTAGCAGAGCTGGCAGGTTCATAAGAAGGAAATTCAAATGTGTGCTTCATAACTACAAAGCTTAAATCCCAAGTAGGAAGGATGGGTGCCATTGTGAGGCTCAGGTTTAAGGTAACTTTCTGGTACAACTTTGAGGTAAAGTTAGAAGAGCTTAGAGAGTCCAAATGCGGGTAGATCAAAAATGCTGATGAACATGTTTTGACAGAGGACTATACTAGGCCCTGCTCAAAGATATCAACATGAAATTACAGAACTAGGACTATAAGTCACAGCTAGTTCTTGTATGGCACAGAGGGTCTACCTGACAACACCGACACACTACAACACCAACAACGAAATCACAGACACCACATAACCGAAAGTTCACAAACACGAAACCTCACATGCCCGACAAACCACAATCCCGACAATCAACAAACAAAACAAATCCCCTGTCCAAAAAGCACACACACAACACAAGCACACCAAAATCCTTACAAACCCACACGAAACCTTACATACACAACTATCTATAACCTTAACCCAAACCCTAACCCTAAGGTCCATCACTATCGCACATTCACCTAACCCGCGCCCTAACGCTAACTCACTTAACCTGCCCCTAACCCTAAAGACTGCCACTATCGCACACTCACCTAACCCGCGCCCTAACCCTAACTCACTTAACCCGCCCCTAACCCTAAAGACTGTCACTATCCCACACTCACCTAACCCACGCCCTAACCCTAACTCACTGAAAACGCCCCTAACCCTAAAGACTGTCACTATCGCACACTCACCTAACCCGCGCCCTAACCCTAACTCACTTAACCCACCCCTATTCCTAGAGTCCGTCAATATCGCACACTTACCTTACTCGCACCCTAACCCTAATGTCCGTCACTACCGCATACTTACACAGCCTTTTCACATGTCGGTGTTCTCAGCGTCGGGGTTTTCATCCATCAGTCATCTCAGTTTTCCATCTTCTGGTGTCGGTGTTCTCATCGTCGGCATTGTCAGCTTTCGGCGTTGTCAGGTAGACCCGGCACAGAACATTTTTTTTCTGTTTAGCTAGTTATGACTTTATGCATTGCAGTTAATACAGAGGACTAAAACTCTGACATGTTAGTATTCTACTTATTATGGCAAGGGCACCTGGTTAGAATCTTTCTACCATCATTTGCCTATTGTGTGACACTGAGCAACTCACTTAACCAGAAAGTGCTTTGGGGCAATTGGGAATTTGGGCTAGGCTCCTTAATGGTCTCTTGAAATGCATGCCTGGCAACTACCTATGAATTTATTGCACTCTGTCTTCTGGCCTCAATAACACATGGACCACCTAAAGATAGAACAAATGACTTGGTGCAACCAACCAGAAGCCTTCCTTAATCTGATTCTGCTAAGGATGACACATTTTCCGGTCTGCTCTTTTAGGTTAGCAAAGTGCTGGAAATCTTAATGGATTCTCGAAGCACAAGCAGATGAGGTGAGAGAACTATGTTTGTCTTGGTAAGTGTGTGCCTTTAAAGAATCACATTTGTCTAAATAAATGTGTAGTTTTGAGAATGAGCTTTACTTTTGTCTTCCCAATTTTCACCAAAATAATTGGATTAAATGGGTTATAGGAAAAATAATAGAGGACACATTGGTTTTACTAGACAGAGAAAGCATTGGCTTGACCAGGCAGCTGTGTAAGGTTCCAGGAATGGGATGTCTTCAGCTGGTGATTGTCTGGGAATGCAAACTGGTCAAGAGAGACCCATTTTCTGTACTCTCAAGAAAAACTTCCCTGTCTAGTTTCATTTCATGCAACATTTCTGAAGTCAGGATAATGCAGTCTGCATGTCTGTTTTAGTTAGAGGTGATTTAAGATGCATGCATACAAATACTGTTATTGATGTCTAGATGCAAAAGCTGCACAGACACCTCTCAAAGTGGGTATGACTGGATGCACCCTTGCTTGTTGATGTACATGCCACAGCTGAATTGTCTGTTATCTCTTGTAGGACCCCAAAGTTGAGCAAAGGTTTAAATGTCTGGAAGATATAAATAATCCCCATGACCTGCTTTACATTTTATGCTTGTTTTTGACCTCATTGGATCACATGTCTTATTCTTTGAGATGTAGCAAGCATGGCTGTATGTGTAATCCAAAGCAAATATCTTCAGTATCTAGCATAAGTCTGATGGGCAGAATGAGAGGTTGGGGTTATCTCAGCCCTTTGTTGTCCATCAGATTTCTATCTGATGCATGGGAAAATAGGTTATCTTATTTTCCATAGAGATTGTTTTAGATGATCCCAGATACTCATTATATACCACAATGGATCTTCCTCATATAAAGTATTGAATGGGAACCATTAATATTGAATCTGACATACATCAAGGCTTTTAGGAGCATTCCCCTATTAAACAGATCTCCTGCAAAATCTTCAAGAAGGACCGCTTAATTAGCAACATGCTTTCTCTCGTGGACACTGTGTAGACCATGACACCCAGAAATGCTTTCAGGATAGTATTGAACAGTGAAGGAAACAATATCAGTTTCTGGAGGTTTGGGATATGCCTGAGTAATAGAAGGAATGCTTCTATTTTCCTCCAGGGAATATGCAAGAATCATGTAACTTTCCATTTGCCGAATAATGGGGCTAGCTCTCAACAGTGTTATACACTTGATGAAGATCTCCTGCTGCATTAGAAAGGCTGAAGGCAAGGAGGACTGAAAATGGGAGTGTTTCAACATGATCCTGAGGTATTATCCATGAACTATTTACAGTAATGTGAAAGTAGGTATTATTTATGCCCACAGTGACCAAAAAGGTATCCTTCAGCAACAGTAGGGGCTGCAGGATAAGCATTAGATTTTTTCTTTCTTCCTAAATGATTTGCATTAGGCAGACCTACAAAGTGTCTTGAGAACCAGGAATAAACTGAAATAAAATCCTTTTCATTTTTTTCTGCAGCTGGAACCAGCCGAATGCATTGTAGTAACTCAGTTGTAGAATTACAGGCATAGTGAGCTGCATCTGATATTGGAACCAATATGACATTCAAAGGAAAGGGAGACTGCACAGACTCTGTGATGAAGTCCAGGGTTACAGCTTTTCTCACCTTTAAGAAAAATAGCCCAGCGGCAACATTGTACCTTTCACAGGCTTTTTAGTTTAAAAATGGAAAGTTGTAAAGTTTTTTTGGTACTCTGATCAAGTTAGGTGACTTAATGGGGATGAAAGTACCTTCTATTAAATTGCCATTAAATTGCAGTGGTGTTGTGATCCAACTACAAGAATAATTCATTTTGGAGTATTATTTGTTTTTTTTTATGGAATTATGATGGTTTAGTGGTGTGGCTTTTCCTTCTGAGTCTGCACTAAAGTTTTGCTTGATTTTCAATTTGTCTTTTGGGATTACTTTGAAATGAAATCTTTACTATAAAACTTCCTCTGAAATCTTCCTAGTACTTAGTTGCACTTAAAGTGACAAGTTTACCACTGAGGAACACACCCCTGCAAGTTTACTCTTAGATTGTCTTTTGTAGTTTATACACTTACAGCATCCTAGCTATCCAGCTGTGATTCTCTCTTGTACTATCCCCTTGTGAAACCCATACTATGGATGAAACACTTAGAACCACATATGCTGAGCCTCTTAAATGTAATCTTCCCAAACTTCAAAGGCCTCCCAGATGCCGCATTTACAATAACCAGCCTGATAAGCAATCTACAAAAGCAACACCAGCCATGATGCCCTATTATTTATAGATACTGCTCACCATAAAGAGGGATTTGTACTTCCTTGTTTGTTACTGTATTCCTGCACTTTTTGCTATACCATCACATATACAGCTACATCACAAAGCATCACAACCTATAATCAACCTATAATCCTTTAAGGCATACCACCATACAACCCTAATTTTTTTGTGATAGGAGACTACATTATGAGACGCACAGATGTCCCACTCACCAGGCTGAGTCAGGAGTGAATCACGGTCAGTAGCTTGCCAGGTGCAAGGATCATCCAGATTAATAAGCACTCAGGTCACTTGAACCACAGGAACCAGTATGATTAAATTATAGTCCATGTGAGTGTAAATGACCTGAGATGTGCCTTCTTGGACTATATGAAGACAGACATGATGGAACTCTTATATATATGAGCCTAACACTGAGCATCATTCTGCCTTTTCCAAGAATGAGGTCACAATGTGAACAGAATGATAATTGGATAAGTTTCTGGTGTCATTATTTATTTATTTATTTTATTTTACATTTGGTTACTGGGAAAGTCCAAATGGACACAAATCCTTTAATATAATAGTATTCATTCTCACAGGTACAGAATATAACTTAAACAGCTTACATCAAGTAAGACTAGGATGACAATGGAAAAAACATTACATCAAATAAAGCTAGGATGCTTTATACAGCTTACATCAAATAAAACTAGGATGTCAACAGAAAAAAACATTACATCAAACAGAAAAAGCATTACATCAAATGAAGCTATGATGCCTGAGGGTAAGGTTGTTAAGAGAACATGGAGTTATACTAGCCTGAGGAGTCACAGTTGCAGATCCATTTAGTTTGTAGGTATGTTTTTGGAGCATTTCTAAACTGGGCTGCAGATATTGTGGCTGAAATATTAGTGGGCAGAGTGTTCCATATTTTGGCTATAAAATTTGAATATAGAGAGGGTCCTGTGGAGTTGCTGGGTTTAGTGACTTGAAGGAGAGGTTTGTTGTTGGATCGTAAGACTCTGGTACTGGAGTAGGGATGTACTATATTTTGTAATGCAGGAGTTTTATCAGGGTAGTAGAGAGTGTTATGTGTGATTATAAGCTGGTTATAAAGGAGAAGATGGGGAAGTTCAAGCCAGTTGAGTTGTTTAATGGGTGAACAGTGGTGTGTTTGATGTGGACTACTCTTGGCAAAACTTGCAATTTTATTGTAGCAGGCCTCAAGTTTAGATAAGTCTGATTTTCTAAGATTGGTGATAACAGGGGAGGCATAAAGAAGTGTGGAGATGAGATGTGTTTGTGCTATTTTAGCCCTGGTGGTGTTTGTGAAGGATTGTTTATTTCTATATAGTGCTCCCAATTTTTATGAACTTTCTCTATCATGAGTGAAATGTGAATGTCAAATTCGTATAACAGTCGATTTCAGCTCCTAGGTGTTTGGTGTGAGTAATTGGAAAGATAGTTGTCTTATTGTTAGAGGTGATAGAAAAAGTGGGTGTGGAAGTGGAGTGGTTAGTAGGGTGGAATATGAGAAGTTTGGTTTTGTTGGGGTCTAGTATTAGCTAAGATTTCGTAAGCAAGGAAAGAAGCCTATGTTTGCAAGAGGAGTTCTTTGAGGGAGGGAGAGGTGCAGATTAGTGTAGAGTCATCAACATATTGGGTGACTGAGGCATGTAGAGTAGATGTATGGAGGTTATTAGTGAAGATGGAGAAAAGTGAAGGACCCAGGATAGAGCCCTGAGGAACATCCAGTGTGACTGGTAATACAGGACAGAGTTCCTGTCTCCACTGTACTGCTTGTTGCCTTCCGAACAAGTCACTTTGAAACCATGTGATTAAGTTCTGAGAGGGAATTAATGAGTTTGTTGTGGTTAACAAATTCAAAAGGGGGTATAATATTTGTCTGCTTGGGAGGATCTGGTTGGAAGGATATGGCTGATAGAATACTCACTTTTGCAACTGTTAATCTGTATCTGTCCTCTCTAGCATTTTGAATATTGACTAAAACCTTGTCCACTCATGTAGTACCTTTTTTAGGCATTGCCAACCTGATAAACTTTCCAGCACAGCTAGATTTATCCAGGATAATCAAAAGCTGTTACTACTCAAATGTTAGGAGTCTATACAAGAAACTGCACTCCTTCCAAGCTGTTCTCACCCTGGAGAATACAGATGGCTGTGCATTTAATGAGACATGATTTAAAGCCATACAAAGCACCCCAGCAGTGTAGGGTTATACTGTCTTCTACACATTTACACCATCTACCGCACAGGAAGGAACAAAATGTGTAGTAGTCTCAATTTACATCAGACACAAACACACCTCAAGATTGGTTAAATAGTAAAGTCCCAAAGCATATCTTGTCAAGATATAGATCCCCTTTTATAACCTATGGAGCCCATGTCACATACTTGAAAATACTGAAGACTGTCCCAATTCAAATCATAAACAACCTCTAAGATGCAGGCTCAGAGACTCTTGGACTTTGTCAATAGAAACAGTCTAGACTAGCTAGTCCATAAGGGGTCCTAACATACTTGAATCAATCCTCACAAACATGGGGTAAATGTTAATCCCCCTCCCCCCATGTAATGTCCGCACTAGTCAGGTCGGGATATAAAGTTGGTTCCTTTGAATTAGACATATAGCAGTGTCAGTGGGACAACAAGTAGCACACTCACCTTTGGTTCAGAAGGCTGTGGGCTCTTTTTCCACACTGGGTAGATTGACTGTTGACACTGCAGTGCAGCTTGAGGCAGATGCTGCCCTCCTGACTGTGTTGTTCTTCGGATGAGATCTTAAACTGAGTTCTCATCTGCATGAGTTTCTGGTAGCTCAGGTGAATGCAAAAGAACCCAGAGCAGCTATCAAAAACATGCGGGTCCTTTATTTTGCACAACAGAAAAGACACATTATTTACATATTTACTTATTTAGAAAATGTTATCCGCGGTGGTGCAGCGGTAGCATTGTTGCCTCACAGCAAGAGTTTCTCCCGTTCGATTCTCGGCTGGAGTGTGGGGAGGGCCTTCTGTGTGGAGTCTGCATGTCCTCTCTGTGGTCGAGTGGTGTTCCGAAAGACATGCATAAATGGGCGGTGCCTTCGTTGAAGATTGGGCGTGGAGCGGCAACTCGGCACTGTAAAAATCTACTGCCAATCATTAGCGGACCGGAGTTTCGCTGTGGCGACCCCTAACCAGGAAAAAGCCGAAAGACAAACAACAACAACTTATTTAGAAAATGTATATATTTACAGGTACATATATGCACATTTCTAATTGTTTTACTATTTAAAATTTTTCTTATAACATCTTCATTGTTATTCTTCCATAGTTGACTTCCACTTCTTCTCTTCCATTGTTGATTTCCACTCCTTCTTCCAAAACTATAATCTGATTTTTCACAATACATCTGCCAAAATCTATTTTCCATTAAACAAATTTTTATTCAGAATTTCACTCCAAATAACCCACATTACATGAAATAAATTCATACCTACTCTTCTCACATATTCTTTCTTCTTGATTTTATAATAGTCATGCATAATCATATTCATAGCTAAATTATTTATGTCATTAATATTCTCAAAAAATTCTTCACGTTTTCTAGAGTTTCACCACTTTATATTAAAAATGTAATATTGTCCGTTTCATCACTTGTTTACATTTCAAAAAATGGTTTGTTGTCTCTTCCTCCTTTAAAAATAATCACTCTTTCAACTTTCTTTTTATTATATATATTCCCCTTTACTGGTATCATATTTACAATCCTTATAGCCTACTATCATGGTACAGCACTTTTTCCTTCCCTTAAAAATAATCACTCTTTCAACTTTCTTTTTATTATATATATTCCCCTTTACTGGTACCGTATTTACAATCCTTATAGCCTACTATCATGGTACAACACTTTTTCCTTCCCTTAAAAATAATCACTCTTTCAACTTTCTTTTTATTATATATATTCCTCTTTACTGGTACCGTATTTACAATCCTTATAGCCTACTATCATGGTACAGCACTTTTCCTGACTTTAATGGCTTTAATCACTTATTCTGGTAAATTTTCTCATGCATTTACATAATAATATAATTTCATCACATTATTATACTCTTACGATATACGTTCTATCATTCTCTATAACATAAATTTTTATTTTCCATTTTAATATTTTTTCTTGATAATTTTTAATTTCTTCATTTACACATTCTTTCTTTTTCTTTTTTATTCTCATCATCTCCCAAAACTTTTTGTACATATATTTAAAAATTCTCACTACTAATTTCTCATTTTCTTCCTCTATCCAATGTAGTACTCTGTACAAGTTTAAAGAATAAACAACTGGATTCAGTAACCCCAATCCCCCTTCATTTTCAGTCATATACAGTATACCTCTTTGCACTGGATTGCACTTTGAAACCCACTTGAAAGTAAACACCAACTGCACAATTTCCTTTTTCATATTTTTGTGGGATCATACACACATTTGACATACATTCTTTTTCCCAGAATTCACCAGGTAAACTTTTTTCCTGAATGTTAATCTGTACGTCCTCCACAAAAGACATATATATTTTTATTTCCTTTATCCAACCCTGCCATTGTATCATAACTATATCATTTTCCCAAACTTTATGCTTAGCCAAAGACATGTCATTCACTGAAAATTATACATACCCCCTACCCAGTTTTAACCAAATCACTGAAACCATACCTCTCAACTTCTTAGAGCAAGAAATATGGACAAAGCCTAATATAGTGGGGGGCAAAGGATCAAAAATAGTGAACAAGTTTTAAATATTGTTTTTATAAGCTTAAAAAGATGCTAGAATAATGGGATCTAACAGGATTTATGTTACCATGCATTTTTGGAAGGATATAAATTCTGAAATTAAAATTTATGTCATTATGTAATGACTTCAATCCTCAGTGATTTTTCACAAAACACAAATTTTATGAGGGATGGACCAAAAATATGAGACAGAAAAATCTGGAAATTCTGCAAAAATCTGGACAGCTGAGAGGTATGACTGAGATACTAACTTTATTCAGGATCATTCCCATTTCTTTTAAACATCCATTCAGACAAACCAACACTTCCCTCAACCATATTTCATTCTTAACAACTAGAGCTATATAATTTGCTTATGTCAAAACGGGTTCCTATTAGAAGACTGAAGACACATTCTTTCGAATGCATCTTGGTCGAACTTAAAAGACTGAAATGGCAAAATATCGACGTGGCTTTTAAGCAAATTCTTTCCCTGGGAAATATTTCACTTGGCCGCTTCATTACTTTGCCGTTTTTGGCACTAAAGTGTGGTCTTGGGGTTGGAATATTTAAGTAGGGGGGTTGTGGGGGGTGAAGCCCTCTACTTAATGTAATGTTTAAAGTGCTTTGTTTTTTATTATTTTTTTATTGGGGCAGTGATTTTTTTTCTGTTCTGACAGTTTGACATTGTAAACTTTCGCTTACATAGGGTTGATTAATCGTCGTTCGCTTTTTTAAGCATTCAGTGATCTAATAAACACCCTGTAAAAACTACTGGAATCACCACCACTTTTTGCATCATGTATCTAGTATCTTTCATTTTATAAGCTATTTCACTCAGTATTGCATTTACCAGTGCAAACACTATACCCATTATGGAACATCATTGTCTTATATCTCACTTCATGTATATTTCTTTACTCAGCCACGCATTCACTAACACTCTCACTCTATCATTTTGATATGCTGATATACACAGTCTCCTAATTCTATTACTTGTTTCATCCTTCTCCATACCATCCCACAAAGCATCATGTCCTACTGTATCAAATGCCCTGCTAATATCACCTACTATAAGTATCACATCTTCCTTTTTACTTGTAATATTATCAGCTCTTAACAACCAATAACAACTACAAGCTACAGTTTTGGAACATGTTTTTTTGCATTTTGCTAGTGATGATCTGCTTAAATATTCATTAAGAAAAAAGGAATCCATTTTTATTATTAAATGTAATAACTGCGGTGGTGGTGCTGCGGTAGCATTGTCACCTCACAGTAAGACGCTCTCCTGTTCGATTCTCAGCTAGAGCGTCTTCTGTGTGGAGACATGCGTGAATGGGCGTACCTTCGTTGAAGGTTGTGCATCGTAAAAATCTACTGCCAATCATTAGCAGACCGGAGTTCCGCTGTGGTGACCCCTAACTGGGAAAAGCCGAAAGACACAACTATGCAGCCTCATGGGCTAAATAAAGAATGTAATTGGCAGAGTTTTATTTAAATTCTGATTTAGCTTTAAGAATTTTTTATTCTGCCTAATTGGTATAATTAATTAATTGAAATTGATTGTGTTATAAATAGGAAATACTGTGAGTTTGCATTTTGCTCTGTAAAGGCTGTTACGGCCGAGGTGCTAGGAGATTTTATGGTGGAATGTACTGCTTTCTGCTTTGCTATAGAATAAACAGACTTTTATTTATTGAAAAGAAGAAGGTGTCATTGGTTTGTTGGAACGTGGTTTGTGATAACCAATTAGAATTCTTGACATCCCTTTTCTATTATTCCATATATATTTTCTTCCACAATATTCCTCACCCTTCCTTCCTTCATTCTCCACCGTACAGTTCTCATGAAAAAATTATAATCTGTATTATTTAGTGTGATGGGTCTCCATTTGTTTATTTCATTCTTCTCATCTATCTTGCATATAAATTGTAATACCCCACTACATACACTTCATAAAAAAACCCTTTTTCAACCATTCATTCAGTTCATTTACAATATACTCTGTTTGCTAATCCATTAATTTCTTGTACATTCCATACTCTATACATATACAGAGAGTTTGGAAGCAGACTGCAATATGGAGCGGACAAAGTATAGGAGGGAAGGAGAAGTGTAGTATAGGGCATGATACTTAATCAACATTTACTTTCCAAAATACTTCATTGAATTCACTAATAATAATTTTGTACTTAAAGTTTTCCTTAACTCATTCTGGATTTTTTTTCACATTCCTTTTTTATTTTCTGTTTTCTCTTATTTTCCTTTTTTTTTCTCTTGTGCATAATTTCCACATGCCATGCTCCAATACCCATAATTTGTTCTTGTGTTTTTTTTACCTCTCCTTTTTAATTTTTATTTTTTCTCATTATTCTAGTATCACCTTTACTAGTTTCCCAAATATGCAGATACGTCCTCCAGTTTTCCTTATAAGTAATATTTTTGCCTAAATAGTAATGCTTTATTTTTTTTTCATATTCTTTTATATAACTTTTGTCCATATCATGATACTGCCTTATATTATTTTCTAAATTTTCTAATAGATTTCTATATGTTTTTCCATATTTTTTCTTCCTTTCTTATATCATCCTTCCATTAGAAAAAAACACTTTTTATACTTCTTTTTAAATTCAGTCCACTATTCAGACCAGTTTTTATAGAAGTACTTCATGTTTATATGATCTTTCCATCAACAGTGTAGTTAGGGTGAGGCAAGGGGAGCAACTTCCCCAGACACAGAGTGTGTGTGTGGGTGTAATCAGTTGAGCCCAATCTCTAACGCAATACCAACTTTAAAAAAACAATATTGCATTTGCAATCAAGGGTGGCCACTTTGGTGCAGCGATTAGCATTACTGTCTCACAGCAAGAGGTTCTCTGGTTTGATTCTCAGCTGGGGTGTCTTCTGTGTGGAGTCTGCATGCCCTCCCTGTGATCGTGTGGGTTTCCTCTGGGTGCTCCGGTTTCTTCCCAAAGACATTCTGTAGGTGGATTGGACACTGTCAATTGGCCCTAGGTGTGCATGTGTGTGCCTTCTGTGGAAGTTTGGACACCGGGCTAGCAACTCGGCACCATAAAACTCCGCTGCTAATTGTTCAGCAGACCATTGTTTTGCTGTGGTGACCCCTAACTAGGATAAGCCAAAAGGAGATGATGATGACTGCATTTGCAATCAAACCTGAGCACTGCAATGCACAGTGTGTGGTCTAAACTGCAGCAATTGCTTGCTTTACTACAGATCAAAAGTAAAAATATATATTTTTTTAACCAAAATCTGAGCAGTGTAGTGCTCCATGAAGGCATGGTATAAACTGTAGCAACTGCTTGCTACATTTGTAGCAAGCAGTTTGCTACAGTTTAGGAGAAGATTTTTTTTTAACTAAATCCTAAGCACCAGTTGCAAGACCTTCCATTACGCACATGTACATAACGGATATATTTATATTAAGTTTGTGGCATACTTTGCTTTAATGTCTGCTAGCTGAAAGCATGCCTGGTACCTGTTATTAATTTTACTGATTGCATATATTAATGTGCTTTGGAATTATTCTAATTCATTATTGCAGAGTGCTTACAGAGAGGTTGGAAGCAGACTGCAATATGGGATGGACAAAGTATAGGAGGGAAGGAGAAGTGTAGTATCTAGAAGCAAAGCTTGCAGTGGTAGGAGTTGTCTTTTATTGGGAAATGTACATGTGATGAGCTCAGAAAGAGACTGAGTAGGATAATAAGGGACAGACTTTGGTGTTTTTACTTAAAGTGATTGCATATTATGAAATAGTTACTCAGGAGTACATAACCTTTTAGGGCTGAAATGAAAAGTGGATATGTGTGTAATAATTTTGACTCACATTTTACATCTAATTTTTGGCTCTTTCAGGAGCTAGGTGTTGGCTGACCACTGTTCTCCACGATATGTACGCCAGACTATCAGGTTTGATAGCTGCAAGCAAGGTTTTTCATGAAGTACCTTTAATGTTTATATTATTATTATTATTATTATTATTATTATTATTATTATTATTATTATTATTATTATTACCTGTAATATACTCTGTGGTTTAGGTACTTCAGTCATTTGGCCTGTCACTGTGTGCTGATGAGTGTGGGACTTGAAGTTGTTAAATGTGGTGTGGATATGATTTGTACCCCACAGAAAACATTGCTCAGTGTTCTATGATGAAAACATTTGTTTTGGTTTGGAAAACTGCACTGGATCCAAAGCATTTGTATTTGTCCAAACTGTAATATATGCATAATTATTTAATGCAGGTGCCTTACCATAAATTATTGTCCAGATTTGTATTTAATGCATGTGTGTCTTAACAGTAGCAGATATACTTCCAAATGCTGTCATGGTACTGTAATACAGCAGTTGTTGCTTCACTAATGCAGCAAAAACACAAAATGTATTCATGCATTTGTAGTCAAATGGACTACACTTGTTTAGAGTGCTTTCAAATTAATTACACATCTGAACAAACCAAGAGAGTGCAATTTTAAAAGCAGTTTTCACTGTATTTAAATGCAATTTATAAATATTAGGTGTATATATTCATATATAAAACATACATGATTGCTTCTGATCTCTAGGTTTTCTTCTTAACAAAATCTTTAATGAAATAATTTTCCAACTAGATTTTATGGAACTGTTTAAAATGTATCCATGATGTTTTCTTTCAAATGTATGCAGTATTTATTTAATTAATATTATTTATATGTTGTTTACTGGCATGTATAACTTGGTGAGACCCATTTTTCAGAAGCTGCTCAAGAGTAAACACTAGATGATATAATATAAAAAGAAATGAAATGTTTTAATACATAGGATTGGTTGAAGATCAAGCGACCCCCTACCACTGGATGGACACATTACAGAGTAATGAACTCTGTTTCTAAAAGTAATCCTGCAAACAGACAATGAAGTTAGTTAAAAAATTTTTTTTGTAGAGCTGAGAGAGGTGGGATAATGAGCAATATAATATGATCTTTAGATGAGTCAAAAAACACATGAGAACTTGTCAACAATGTCATTTTATTGGCAAGTTCAAAAGTCAGAAACTGACTCTTCTGGTTGACAAACATCAATAGGGCCTTTAAATAAATACCAGGATTCATTAAAATACTGCTAATAATAATAATAATAATAATAATAATAATAATAATAATAACAATAATAATACTAGAATAAGGAAAAAAATCAACAAAAACAAAACAAAATTAGTAATTAAAATTACACTGGAAGACATCTAACTGCTATAACAGTGGGGAAAAACAGTGCCATTAATGCATATGAAGAGAAAGGAATACTTCCAAATACATGTGCTATTACACAGATAATGTTGTTTAATAAAGGTAAGGGAAATATTTTTAAACAGTCAGATTTTAACAGTACTAATTACAACAGTCCTCTGTCTCCCCCTCTCTCTCGTGGATGTTTACCTTTTACTGATGGCATTTATTCCCTCATTCTTCTCCCTTCTGGATAAACAATGTGATTCATGGTTAAATTTTCAGGCTCCATTGGCCTGGAGGTGAGCATTATTACAGCACCCACTTGAGCCACCATCATCTCATGCAAACTGATCATACCTCTCAACCTCTTAGCTCAAGAAATTTGGACGAAGCCTGACCTAATGGGGGACAGAGGACCATAAATAGGGACAGACTTTAAATATTGCTCTTATAAACTTAAGAAAATAGTTAGAATAACATGGTTTGTGTTAGAATGAAATTCCTAAAGGTTATGACATCTGAAACTCAAATGTACTTCATTATTTAGTGAATTCACGTCTTACATCATACCAGTGATTTGCTAGAAAAAACACAAATTTTATGAGGAACAGACCGAAATTTTGAGACAAAAATCTGCACATTCTGCAAAAACCTGCACAGCTGAGAAGTATGAAACTGATTGATTTCCGTTTAATGTTTCCTCTGAATGATGGTACTTCGATAGTTCAGCACCCCTTAAAGCTGTATTGCATTACCAGCATTAGTAAATGTCTCCATGTAGCAGGCAGGAGGCTAGAACCCAGGATAGACCCCACAGCCTTCTAATGATCTAGGTATCAAGGTGGAATATGGCATGTGCTGAGTGACAGACACCACTATAGATGTAAACAGTGTAATATGAAGGACAGATATATACTTCAGGGCAGTAATATCTGCCAGAAACATAGGAAACCTCAGGCCTTTCAACAAAACACTTAATCTTCCTCCAGTATACACACCTCTGAGGTAGTGTAGCATCTTGTGATATGTGTGTGTTTTTGGTATATGTTTTTGTTAACACAATGACCTCATTAGTTTTCATTATTATTTCATGTATGTTTATACAACTGAGGAGATGGATGATCTTAGTCGAATCAGACTGCAGAACATATAACATTTTGACATGCACTCACAATTCTCAGTGGTAACCAACTCTGAGTTCTGTATCGGAGAATAAAGGCAGTTCTCCAGAACTGCTGTCAACTGATATATCCAACTCTGAGAGTAAAGGCAGCTTCTAAAATGCTGATAAAGAATGTATCCTAATCTGAGAATGAATGCAGTTTATAGAACTGCTATCAATAAATATTTCCAGACCTGAGAACACAGGGAGTTCCTAGAATTGCTGTCAACAAATATTTCCAAACTTAAAAAGAAAGGCAGTTCTTACAATTGCAAGTACATCATAATAAGCACATGTATTAGTTTTGTGAAAGTATCCTTTTTTATAACGTAGATTTAATGTCTGGTCTGCATTTTTGTTGAATCATAAATATGATATCTTATTCTTTGTTACCACCACCCTGACTGTTTTCAAAGATAATTGCAGTGTATTCTAACAGTATCTAGGTAGAAGCTTTATGAGAAAAAAAAAAACAAACAAGTAAAAAATAGTTTCAGCTCTAAATATAATCTGCATGCCTTTACCAGTTGTTACTTTTGGCATCTAAATGAACTTTTTACAGGCATAAAATTTCAAATGCCTTACCTGAAGTATCGCTTCATAGTTATCTAAACACGGAATATTCTGAAGTAAGTTTCTCCATATTGCTATATCACTCAGTATTATGCTCATCCCTCCACCAGTAAGTGGATGCCTGATGTTGTAAGCGTCTCCCAGTAAAATAACTCCTATAATTAAATAAAGTTGATTTTAACTTTCTTAATAGTCAACGTACAATCTATAGAGACTACTCATCATGTAGGAAAGATAAACTGAAATATTTTCAAAATGTCATACTCGGAAAGTAATAATACAAAAAAGCACAGAGTAATGGGATAGATATTAGCAATATTATGAAAAAGTTAAGATACCATATTTGCGTTTAGATTAAAACTAGCACAGAGTGATGACAAAGACAAGGAAAAGCCTTGTGTAAATTAAAAGCCTTGTGTAAATTTACGAATGAAAGCAACATTATACACCAACTCTCTCATAGAGACCTACTTGCTAATGGGGGAGAACTAGCTTTAATTAATAAAATAAATTATTGAGAAAGAATTTGGTATAACTCAAAACAAAAAAAAAACTGATAAAAGTTATATAAAATGCTAACTGCAAGAATAAATGGAGGGACGCTTCCTGTTATAATATATCAGTGGCATGAAGCTTTATCTCCCCACTAAAAACAAAAATATCATATAATTTCCTCAAGCAGAATTTTAGACACTTCAGAAAATAGCCATATGGCTAATTGCCTTTCATAGAACTATTGTGGATACAATTTACTGAATATGCATTTATTCTTATTTATACTTATTTCACTCATATCTTATTTGTATTGAAAGAAAGACTTCTCTATAGTGTAGATCTGTATTTGATGTAACGTGAATCCAGTAATATAAGATTTAACTACCACCATAACCAAGCCTGAGAATAAATGCAGTTCCCCAGCCAAAAACTGGCTTAGTTTTTGGTGTTATTCAAAGGGGGTCCAATATATATCAGCATGGGAGGATATGATCAATAGACCATGCTGTTTTTCCAGGGATGGCCTACTTCTGTCTACTCTAGAGTTTCGTTTATTATCAATCACATTGTCAACTCCAGTAGTGTCTTTTCTAGGCAATACCAGCCTGATAAACCTACCAACATAACAAAACAAGCAAAGGAAAATGTAAAGGTGTTACTGATCACTGCTAGGACTGTAAACAAGAAACTTCACTCCCTACAAGCACTCCTCTTCCAGGAGGATGTAGGCATCTGTGTAGTAACTGAGCCAGGTTTAAAATGGTGTAGAGCCAGGGCTATAACATGCAGGGCTATAATGCATTTAATATGTTTAGACCAACTACTGAGCAGGAGGGACAAAGTGGAGATGTCTCAGTCTTTATCCAGAAGTCACTTAGATTAAGGCTTGTAAAGCAGCATGCTAAAGAACAGCTTCTTCATGTCAAGATAACCCTCAGAAAGGTCCGATATATATTAGTTAATTATATAACTTGCTGTATGACCCAAGAAAGCCACAACACCTATCTACAGGAATTAGACTCACTCAGTACTAGACTCAATATAATTTCCCTGGGTGATCTAAAACTATCTAATAGACAGCACAGGCACAGAGATTCCTGGGCTTTTCAAATACAAATGCCTTGGAATAATTAATCAGAATACCCACTAGAGGGGATCAACATCTTGGATCTTGCCCTTACTAATATGGGGGCATCTTGTACCATACCTTGTGCATCTTCATAACTTATTACATCAGATGATAAAGCCGCCTCCTTTGAAATAAAATTGAAACCAGAGATCCCTTTCAGCCAAGGTACCTTTAGTAATTTTTCCAAGACAAACTACTGGCTCTTAAATGATACATTAGCAAGCTTCAGATCCCCACCAAATCCAGTTAATACCAGTGAGTACAAAGAAAAGTATATTGCCATATTATACCGTCATGTAATCAGCTGCATAGATGCAGCTGTACCCCATAGGAAAAAGTGCTGGACAATCTCTAAAAACAAACCTCTATGGTAGAACTTAAATATCAACAAGCTTTACAGTAAAAGAAGATAATTTTTGACCAAATGTAAGAAGAGTATTTCCAAGAATGCTACAGCCCTTGTCACTGAAATAAGCAAGCAACTCAGCAGCTTAATAAAATACAACAAACTCAAGTCTGAGACTAAAATAGTTACCCAAGACAAAAGTAATCATAAAGCTTTTTCAGCTGTGTTTGTCATCTCAAAAGCACAATGCAGCAATACACCGAGTTGTTTGTGAAAAATGTTACATACAGTGAAGCTGAAGATATAGCCAACCTACTGGCTTAATACTCAGCTGTAACTTCACCTTTATCCCATCTATCTGTCCTTCAAGATATTCCTGAAACTTTCTTTTCCCCAATTATCACACAAGACCAAGTCCTAAAAGTGCTATAAAAAGCTAAAAATACTACATCAGTGTCCATTAATACCAAAATAGCAAATTAATCAACCTGAATGTCTGAGTGACCAGGGAAAGTCTAACGTTTACTGTACCATCACAGGAAGTCAAGTAGAGTTTTGTGTAAAATAAACGGCTTTGTTTATGCGGTAGTTTGATTGTTTCAAAAGCACCTTCCTGTCTAAATTAAACCCTACATATAAATTGATGTATTTCTCTGTTTCTTCAAGGAGTGCATGGTCATAAGATTCAGCAGGCATGGGATATTTATGAATCTGAGTATCTATGACTATCAAAAACTCCAATAATCAGTACTACATAAATTAACTACAAAGAACATGTTAACCTTCATAGATTCATTGGAAGGGACCATTAATCTTCCTATTTTTAAGAAAAATAAATTTGTCTCTAAGATGTGAAAACCACTAAAGATATTTTCTGCAGTCTTTCTAGAAAAATGAAAAGTAATTTTACAATAGAAAGATCAACTGTATTTATCTATTAATTGTGTGTAGTCTGTTCTATATAGCCCTAGAATTTATGTTGAAAAATATCACATTTCCACTGTTATCATATTGTATTCGTCTTGCTGAAAGCCTGTATTTTTCAATTTGTTCTTACTGCTGGACATTTTCCCTTGGGCCACCGCTGAATTGACTCAAGTCAGCCTCTCCCAGTTAAAATGAAAAATAAATAAATAAATAGACAAACAAATATGGAAGGTGTAGGACAAGGCAATTAATTTAGGAAGGCAAACCATAAAACTGCACTAATCTTGGCAAGAAGGGGTACAGATGTTTCCACCCACATACAACTTTGTCCTTTAATATATGTTCTATATTTCACCAAAATCTCTAAACAACACACTTTCCATAGGTCATGTATGTTGTGGTCAGAATACCACACCTTGAAAATGTAATAATTTTGTCACAATGGTGATAAAGTGGAAAGGACACAAATTTGCATTTATTACGATGGACATCCAAAATACTAAGACATTTGGTCAGTGTTGTCAGAATAAAATCAAGATGTTGCTCTGACCTTTGAATCTAGGTTATCTAACATAAGTAAACTAGGTAGAGCCAACATAAAGTGTAGATAAACTCTGGATACTGTGTGCTTTTTCTAATATAATATGCTAAGGTTTCTGTGGGCAACACTGATAAAACGGGCTAAAGTGGACATCTTTGACACTGCCTCTACTAAGGCTGAAAAAGGAAGAATTGATATCTTTAGTAATTAAAAATATGGAAAATCCCTATGCAATATCTAACAGAGGGCAGTGAATGAAATGGAAGGCCATATTCTTTAAGAATGCACCAAAAAAAGAGATGTGACCATGTGTTAAAGGTTTCTGCAGATCAAGACAAAAATGCTACAATAGGGATAGCTTTATATTGCCAGAACAAGAACACATTATGCCAAAGCTATATTGAATCAACGACATCCTGCCTTTTCTTAATAAACCCTTGCTGAAATGTTTAAATCAGCTTTGGCAGAAGAGGCTCAAATCTTCTGTGTAAAATTTTTGCAAGTATCTTAGTCTCATACTGTATAGGTGAGATGGGAGGTAATCAGTCATGTCTGATACATCTTCACCAGATTTGCAGCAGAGAAGGATTTTGCTGCCAGGGTGCTTGATTTCAGTAGAAATGTTGTTACTAATACTACACTAAGATGCAGACGGAGGGAACATGAACGTTCTTTAAATAATTTCTTACCAAAAATGAAGAAGTTTTTAATATTGTAAGATATTATTGGAAGAGATAGGGATTTGAGTAAAATTTTGAGTAAGCACCCTATGATGTCATATAAATGGGGAGGAGTTTAAAGGACATGCTTATCCATGGTAATTTTGTTTTACCAAAAATAAATTTAAATGTTTATCCAATATCCAAGGGCACTTTTAAATGTAATAGCTGTTCTGTTTGTAAATACATAGTGTGTTCCTTTGAGTATATCAATAAAATCAAATATACACCAAGGAGACATTTTTCATGCAATAGTAAGGGGGTTATTTATGCCTTAAGATGCCCTTGTGGTTTATTTTATGTTAGTGAAACAAAAAAAAAACTTTAAGTTTAAAGTGAGATTGATGGAACATATCAGGGACATAAAAAATCAGAAGGAAGACAAGATTTTATCATGTCATTTAAGGATGTGCATGATAGTGATTTTTCTATGCTTCAAGGTTGCATTCTAGAAAAAATATTTGTGAAAGATGATGATGAAGTCCTTTTGAAAGAAAAACTGTTATACAAGGAATCTGTTTTTATTCTTAAATATGATACTATGATCCCTATGGGACTGAATGGAGAGATTAACTGGACGTATTTTATTTAATTGTTTAATTGTATAATTGATTGATTGAGCTTGTGATTTTGTATAAAAGGTAGCACATGATTAGATGGATTTTTCTAACTCCACGAAGGTCTTGTACCGAGGCGTTAGAGAATAAAGTGTTTTGGGTCTGAACCAGTGGTCTTGATTTTCTATTCTCTGATATTTATTTGGACTGGGTGTTTGTATATGGCTTCAGACCCTAACAAAGATATTCTACAAATTTTCAGGGAACATCTACCTGGGGCACAGAGAACTATGGAACAATATATCCAAGCTACACAGATTTCTACTGGTGAGAATAACCACAATTCTTCTAATTTTGCCAAGCTGTTTGATCGGTGTGTTGAGGAGAGGCAGAAATGAGTGAATAATCCCTTTTCAATGGCGGGACAGGTTCCTAATTCTGTCCCTTTGGGTATGAGAGAACTGTGCGATAAATTTGAAATGTTGCTGCAGAAAAGAAACTAAGGTACACTTTAATATTTTTGGCTTAAAAAGATACATGGGTTTGAATGTTATACCTAGGGGTCTTCGGTTCATAAAAAGCCCTAGTGAACCTTTTGAGTTGAATTGTGATTCTGATAAAGCATTTAAAGAATGTTAGGTTGCAGCAGCCTACAGATGTGTTTTGGACTGGCTTTCTATTTTTGCTTGAGTGAGATCAACTTAAACAACAAAAACTCAAGCAAGAATTGGAGTCCTTGTCTTTGGAGATTTCCAGTTCTCTGAGTTCCACTAACATGAATATTTTAATAGAGAATGTGAATATGAAGTCGAATTCACTAGAAAAAAATGTATTGGAATATAAAAAAACGAAACTGCTAAGGGACATAAGGGATTATGAGAATGGGTGGACCTTTGTGTCTTCAACCAATCAGCAGCGTGGGAAAGGATGATGTAATAGGGGAGGTTTTAAAAAAACCCTCTTTCAGTTTCCTTTGCTTCCCCAGAAGGAACAGACCATAATAGCGGCCTAGAAAGTGATGAGTATGAATATCTGGCTTTACCAGCAGCTTAACAATCGAAGGAACATGAACGCCAGTTTTGGAAGGAAGGGGACAATGACAGAGACCAGTTTAATCAGAAAATAAGCCGTAATGGCTTCTATACCAACAGAAATGGTTTTGGACAGCATACAACACCAGCACTTTGGCAATTTAACAACAAAAGAGGCAGGTGGCAATGACTTTCTTAGTGTTAAATGTAATATGATTATGAATATTTCTGGATGCAATTTGTCAGATGAACAATTTGCTGTTTTGAATTTGGGACTGAAATATGTCCCTACAGTCCTACCTAGGAAACATGTTTTAAGCCAGAAAGTTTTATGTTTTGTCCGTAAGCTGCACTTTAAGGTTTTTTATGCTAATTGTGGTGATAAAGTACAGTTGTGTACACTTACCATAAATGTAGATGTTCAGGTGTCTTCACTGTTGCAGTCATGACTGCAGGGTTCTCCCCTGCCAGCAGGCAGTCCTCGGTCAGCCAGAATCCCAAAGTCTGGGTCCGGCGTCGGCTGTTCAGCCATGCTCCCTGACGTCAGAGCACCAGGAGTACAAAGCTGACAGCCGACGCCATGTTCTCCAGTTTTTCTTGCCCCAGATGTCAGAAGTTCCAAAATGAATAAGGTCCCATACCCTTTGCAAATACACCTCAGAAGAAGGGTGAAAAAAGGAACCACACAAAAGAAAAAATAAGAGGGGACAGGAGGAGGGAACCCAGACTGCAACAGTGAAGACACTCAACATCTACATTTATGGTAAGTGTACACAACTGTACTATGTTCATCATGTTTCACTGTTGCAGTCATGACTGTAGGGTAGAATCCCAAAGCAGAAAGAAAGGGAGGTGGTCATAAAATAGAGGGGGCGACTATAAGGCCCTGCAAGACTGCAGAAGCAAAGCCTGCCCTAGACTTAGAGTAGAGAGGTAGATTGTAGTGCTTGGAAAAAGTATGCACTGAACTCCAAGTTGCAGCTTCCAAAATGTCTTTGGTAGGAACTCTCCTGAGGAAGGCAGCTGAAGTGGCAGCAGCTCTGGTAGAGTGAGTCCTTATGCTCCCTGGGATTTGCTTTCTATGGTGTGAATAGCAAAATCTGATTCCATGAGCAATCCATTTAGAAATGGTCTGTTTTGAAATGGCTTTACCTTGGGAACTTGAAGCATAAGAAACAAACGTAGTTGTCTGTGTACATCCAAGGAATGTAAGATCCTTTCCCCTTTAATTTGAAGAGTGGGGAAAAAAGTTGGCAAGTGAATAGTTTGATTTAAAGCCACTTTGGAAACCACCTTAGGCATGAAAGTAGGATTAGTCCTTAAAGACACCCTGTCTCGATGAAAAAATAATATAAGGATCCACAGCCATAAGAGCTTGCAACTCTGAAACCCTCCTGGCAGAGGTCAGAGCTAAAAGGATGGCTGTCTTCCAAGATAAAAACTTGATATCAGACGAGGCAGCAGGCTCAAAAGGAGGTAAGGTAAGCTTTTCCAAAACATAGTTGAGATCCCAAGCAAGAATGGGAGGAGATCTAGGGGGCCTTAAGTTCTTAGCTCCTCTGAGAAATTGTCTCATGAGCTGGCGGGAAAAGATAGGAGGGTCTGTATTATAATGAGCAAAAATAGCAGAGGCATGTATCTTTATGGAAGAGAAAGAGAGACCCTTATGTAAGAGGTCTGACAGGTAAAGTAAAATATGAGGAATGTTAGGAATAAGAGGATCAGAATCCTGAGCCTGCATCCAGGAACAAAATCTTTTCCATTTTCCTGCATAAGATTTTCTAGTGATAGGATGACTGGCTTCTAAAATGACATCCATAACCTGCTTGGGTAGGAGAGAATGAATCAAAGATCCTGGATTAACCAGGCCGCCAAGCTGAGAGTTTTGACATGGGAGTGTAGAATCTGACCCTGGTGTTGGGACAGAAGGTTCGGAATCTGTGGTAAAACCTAGGGTGGCTCTAGACAAAGGTTTCTTAGTGTTGGGTACCAAAACTGTCGAGGCCAATTTGGGGCCAGCAAGATTATCATCTTGGGCTTGTCCTGCTTGATCTTTAGTAATACCCGTGGAAGAAGAGGAAGAGGTGGAAAGGCATATCCCGAGAGGTTTCTCCAACTGAATGTTAGAACATCCACTTTCCAAGCTTGATCGTGGAAAGTCCTGGTGCAAAAAATTTGTAGTTGATGATTGAGGTGGGATGCAAAGAGGTCTATGTGAGGACATCCCCAGACTGCTGTAATCATCTTGAATATTTCGGAGTCCAACATCCATTTGTGTGGATCTGAAAAGTTTCTGCTCAGACTGTCTGCCAGGAAGTTTTGCTTCCCTGGTAGAAACTGTGCTTGAAGGTCCAGATTGCAAGCTAGGGCTGTGTTCCAAAGATCCATGGCTAGTCTGCAAAGGGGGTAGGAATGAGATCCCCCTTGCTTGTTTATGTACCACATAACTGTGGTGTTGTCCATCCATATGAGTAGTTGTCCTGGTTGTAGAAGATTCCTGAAGGCCAATAGAGCTTTCTGAACAGCTAACATTTCCTTTAAATTGATATGCAGGTGCTTCTGATCCTTTGTCCAAAGGCCCTGCAGACAGTTGCCCCAAAAATGGGCTCCCCATGCATAATCTAAGGCATCCGTGGTTAGAATCTGAGTGGCAGGAGGCAGACAGAAGGGCTTTCCTTTGTTTAGAGTACATGCCTTGGACCACCAAAGGAATTCCTTTTGAAGACAAGGCAGGATGGAGATCAGTATGTCTAGACTGTGACAATGCTGAGACCATACACTTTTTAGGTACCACTGTATTTTCCTCATATGTAGTCTTGCATATGGTACGAGAAGGATGCAGGAGGCCATGTAACCCAGAGCCTGCAGGAATCTCCTTGCAGATAGCTGAGTTGTAGTTGCCAAGGTTTTGAAAGTTGAAGCCAGCTGTAACTGTTTTTTGTATGTCAGAAATGCCATTTGGGTTGTTGTGTTTAGAGAAGTGCCCAGAAAAATTATCTGTTGTGAGGGTGTCAAATTTGACTTTTTTATGTTTACAGTGAATCCCAGGAACTTGAGAAGATTCCAAACAAACTGTAGATGCTGGAGTAAGACATCCTTGCTGTCTGCCTGAATAAGATAGTCGTCCAGATAAGGGTAAATTTGAATTCCCTTGAGTCTGCAATAAGGCACTTGGTAAAGACCCTGGGCGCAGTAGACTATCCAAAGGGCAGCACAGAGAATTGGTAGTGTCTCGATCCTGCCTTGAACCTGAGGCATTTTCTGTGTTCCTGTCTGATGGGAATGTGTAAATATGCTTTTTTTAAATCCAAAGTTACCATCCATGCATTTTTGGTCAGCATTGGTAGTAGCTGCTGTAGAGTAAGCATCTTGAATTTTGGTATATCTAGAAAAGTGTTCAAGACTGACAGATTCAGAATTGGTCTCCATGAATTTTGCTTCCTGGGGACTAGAAAGAGCCTTGAGTAAAAACCTTGTCCCATCTCTGAAAGTGGATCTAGTTCTATGGCTTTCATAGCCAAGAGAGCTTCCACCTGGTTTAATGCCTCTGACCATTGATGTTTTGGGAGATCTGGCCATCCGCTTGGCCTTGGTGGGGTATGAAAATGGAATTTGTAACCTCTTGAAACCACATCCAGAACCCACTTGTCTTGGGTTATATGAGTCCAATTTAGATGAAAAAGAGAAAGTTTTCCTCTGAGAGGGGCTTCCAGGCAAGAAGGTTATTTTATTTATTTTATTTTATTTTACATTTGTTGACCGGGCTAGTCTAACTGGACATATATCCGTTTTCAGTAGAGGCCCGGGGAGAAAAGCTCCAATTACAAGAAGTAAACAATCATTAACAACAAAAACAATGATAAGAATAATATAAAAAGCACCAAGGTAGACTTATATAAGAATTTAACATAAAAAAAACTTGCAAAATGCATGTTAACAGAAAAACAGCCAGATAACAATAAAAATACAAGGTATACAACATACTAAAGATGGTTTAATAAACACAGATAAGCAAATCTCAAGATGGGTTAACATGGAGGAAAAAAAAACAAAGTTATGGTAGAGTCAATATCAAAGATATAACTGCCAACAATTAAATATGTTATTTAGAGGCACAGTCAGGGGAGAGGGGAGAAGTTAGGAATAATGAAGAAGTAATTTCAGTCGGGGTTAGCACAAGGACATAGCCACTGGGTTTTTAGATGTTCTTTGATATATTTTTTGAAAAGGGATGTAGAGTCTAGGTTAGTTATTTCATGAGGGAGTTGATTCCAGATTTTCCCGACAGAGTTTGAAAATAATGAGTCCCCAGCTTTATTGTATGATTTAGTCAAGGCTACTAGGAGTTTATTAGCAGAGCGTAGTGTGGCTAGGTTTTTATAAGGTGAAATTAGTTTTGTAAGGCTAGGGGTAGCATCAGGGTAGTAAAGGGACTTATGAATGATAAGTAATTGTTGATAGAGTACGTGGTTATTTAGTTCTAACCAATCTAGTTGCTTGAGGTTGAGACAATGGTGAGTTCTGAAGGGGTTAGCAGTAATGAATCTAGTTATACTACTGTAACAGGTAGAGAGTTTGGTAATGTTATTTTTAGATAAGTTAGTATATATAGCAGAAGCATAGAAAAGGGTGGAGATCAGGTGGGTCTGGGCCACGGTTTTTCTGGCTGCTGGGGTCAGAAAGGGTTTAATTCTGTAGAGAGTACCTATTTTTTTGTTAACCGATTTAATGGTGTTATTAATATGGTCATCAAAATTAAGACGGTTATCAATAGTTACACCTAATAGGCAAGTGGTCGTATCTGGGTTAATACAGGTTGCATTATTAGAGGAGATAGTGAAGAAAGGAGTTGGAGATTTGTGCATAGGAGTAAAGAGAAGAAGTTTTGTTTTTTTGGGATTGAGAAGGAGGGAGTGTTCCATAAACCATTTTTCTACATTATGGAAGACTGTTTGGGTGAGGGAATGGAGGGAGGAAACATTATTAGCAGCACAGATTAAAGTTGAATCATCAGCATATTGAATGCAGATGGCTTGGGGTATATTCAAGTGAAGGTCATTGATAAATAAAGAAAAAAGAAGGGGACCTAAGATTGAGCCTTGTGGAACCCCAATGTTTACTGGGAGTAAGGAAGATAGATTGTTGTCCCATAGCACTGCTTGTTGCCTGTTTTGGAGATAGCTCCTAAACCATTGAAGTGCTTGTGAGCCAAGAGAATAGAGATTTAGTTTGTTGAGTAGTATATTATGGTTAACCATGTCAAAGGCTTTTGACAGGTCTAGGAATAGTGCAGAGGAGAAAAAATTATTGTTCCTATTATTATTTATAGCGTCAGAGAAGGAAAGGAGGGCAGTTGTAGTGCTGTGAGAAGGTCTAAAGCCATGTTGACAATTAGCTAGAAGATTGTTTTGCAGAAGGTAGTTAAGAAGTTGTTTATGTATACATCTTTCCATAATCTTCGCTAATGGGGAGAGTAAGGCAATAGGGCGAAAGTTTGAGAACTCAGTAGAGGAGCCCCCTTTATGTAGAGGAATTATATGAGATATTTTCCATAAGGTGGGGATTTTTCCTTCAGAGATGGTTCTATTAATAAGTATGAATATGGGGTAGTCTATAGCTTTTGCAGCAATTTGTAGGTATTCTGATGGGAGTTGGTCAGCGGATGGGGTGCAAGGTTTAAGTTTCTTGAGAAGCTTATAAATAAGAGATGTAGCGACAGGTTGAATGTGAAAGGCATTAGATGAGGCATCAGAGGTATTAGGACAGGTAGCAGTAGATGTGGGTAGTGAGTTAGCTAGGGTTTGAATGGCTTCTGTAAAATACTTGTTAAAGGCATATGGGATCTGGGAGGAATTGTTGTGGTTAAAGCCTGAAGGGGTAGGAGTAGTTGAATGTCCTGGTTTAAGAAGTTTGTCAATACCTGACCAGAATTTTTGAGGGGTGTGTTGACTCGTTTGTTGAAGGTGAAGATAATATTCCTTTTTGTCTGTAAGAGTATCTTTCTTAGTAGCCTTTCTTAATTGTTTAAAGAGGAGGTGATCAGATGTACACTTGGTAGCTATCCATTTAGCACAAATTTTATTTCTAAGGTGCATTTTTTGCTTAGTTTGTTTAGTTAGCCATGTTGTCGATTTGGATCTTATCCTAGTAGAGCAAATGGGAGCATGATAGTCAAGGATTTGTAGAAAGTGGGTATTAAAGTAGGTCACTGCTTCATTTAGTTCAAGGTTAGTCAGTGGAGTCCAGTCACATGCTTTCAATTCAGTCAGAAAGTTATCAGGGCTGAAGAATTTGTTTGAGCGGGATATCTTGAGTTTATGGGTAGTTGGGATATGCAATTTCTGTCTAATAACATATGTGAGCATATGGTCACTAATATTATCGGGAAGAGTTCCTGGAGTGTAAATGTTAGGGTGGTTATTAGTAAGGATGCAGTCAAGAGTTGTTTCTTTACTATTAGGTTTATGGATTCTAGTTGGAGTGGTTATTAATTGAGAGAACCCATAGAGATTTATATGGCCAGTATGGTGCTGGGATGAACAGGTTATCCAGTCTATGTTGAAGTCACCAAGTATTATGGTTCCTGCAGCCCAACAGAGGGAGTCATTGAGTCTGTTTTCTATGAGCTTGCGCCCTGTCTTCTCCTCCCCTAGGGGTGGAAGCAGTCCACTGTCTTGGTCTATAAGAGGCTTGCGTTGGAGGCCTACCTCGGGGGTATCTATATCTACCCCTCTGAGGCCTGTCTGAATTGGGAAAGGACCAATTTTTTGTAGGCCAATTCCTGCTAAATCTGGGTGGCTGTACTTGTAAGAAATCTTTAACTGTTTGCATGGACTTTGTCTTGTCCTCCATCTTTTTAATCACGTCTTCAGCTTTAGATCCAAATAAAACATTATGCTGAACAGGAGCATCCAATAATTTAGCCTTTATCTGATCTGGCAAATTTGGTTCCTTTAACAATACATGCCTTCTAATTACTGTGCCAGAGGCAGCAGCCCTACAAGAAGCCTCCAAGGCATCAAATCCACAGTGTAAACCATGCTTCCCAACTTGTTCAGTGGCATGCAATAAGTCATGTAGTTCCTTATCATCTGCACAGGCGGAAATGGAAGTTAGCTTTTGCTTTAAAACAGACAGGAGAAATTGCTGGTATTTCAGCATATGAAACTGACAGTTTAAAGCCCTAATAGATAAAGTAGCAGAAGTGTACACTTTTTTGCCCCATCTTTCTAAAGATCTGGAATCCTTTTCAGTGGGAATGGGGTTTTTAGCAGAAGCAGCCTTAACGCCCTTAGGACCCTGAGAAATGGTTTCAGGGTCAGCAGTAGGGTTCTTGAATAAAAACTGATGGGAATCAGGAACCCTATAGTATCTGTCTGGCTTAACAGGAGCTGGAGGAAAAGAGTCAGGAGTTAAGTTAGCCTCCGAAAAAGCATCATCCACAATATCCAAAATAGGAGGAATAGCCAGGGGCCTATGTTGGGGAAGAAGAAGAAGAAAATCCCTTAGTCTTTTCTTAGATTCCGAGTACTCCTGTCCTTCCCAGTGGAAATGTTCTCTCATTTCATGCAAAGTTTCCCCAAAAGAGAAATCCTCAGGGGGAGAAGCTGAAGGAATGGATTCCTTAGCATCAGAATCCTCATAAGGAGGGAAAGAATATTCCTGGTCAGAAGAAGAAACAGAAGAAATAGAAGCCTGATCAGAGGAGTCATAATAAACTTCCTGCCTTGGCCTTTTATCTGGAGGGGGATGTGAACCCCTAATCATAGTAAGTAAGTCCTCCGCCATTTTAAGTAACTGTTTCTGAGACTTGGGAGCTGTATCAGAAGAGGCCTGGATTGCAGTCTTTGATTTGGAAGGAGTCTTTGCCTTTGTCTTTGGCTTTGCCTTTATAAGAAGCTGAGTAGGCCTGAAAACCCCTTCGGAAGCCGGTACCTGCACAGTGGCTCCGGACCCATCCGAAGGAGCATTGTCCGAAGGTCCAACTGAAATATTCAAAGGCCTAGTTGGCTCCTCGTGGGAGTCTGTTTCAGCTATCCGTTCCAAAATGGCCGACGACAGGGGCTGCAAAAGCACCTCACTGACGACGGCCAAACCTGAAGCTGGCTCCGCTTGTGTGATATCGTCTGATTTGGACCTCGGAGGCCTGTCTTTGTCCTTGCCTCATTTGTGAACTCCAGTAGCCGGAACCGTATCCGACGACATTTTGTAATTAAAACGCCTACCGAAGTAATGAAAAGCAAAATCGTACCTTCGTTTAATAGTATGTTGATTGAATCTAACACAAAACCGACAACTAGCTACGTTGTGGTCAGGGCCTAAGCAAGGAATACAGTAAGAATGAAAATCCTTATGAGGTATTTGCTTCCCACATGAAATACAATTATTAACTTTTTCTGACATCGGACTGGAGCAAGAAAAAAGTTTACCCAACGGGGTACTTAGCTTTCAGTAGGAGAAGAAAGTCTTCGGACTGAAGTTTGATTAAAAAAAATTGTCAGGAGTCAGCCGACCGGCACTTGCAAACTGCTATCACCGCACGGCAAGAAAGACTGGAGAACATGGCGTCGGCTTTCAGCTTTGTACTCCTGGTGCTTTGACGTCAGGGAACATGGCTGAACAGCTGACGCTGGACCCAGACTTTGGGATTCTGGCTGACTGAGGACTGCCTGCCGGCAGGGGAGAACCCTGCAGTCATGACTGCAACAGTGAAACACGATGAACATCTCATTATGTACTGATGTTTCCATGGAAGAAAGTTTTAATTCTTGTTTTTTATATTTAAATGTGTCCACAGAACATGTGCAGAATAATGCTTATTGTTCTATTGATACTTCTGTTGTGCCTATGAAAAGTAGGTTTATTCCTCCCTATTCCAATGAAAAAATTATTCATTTTAATTAAATGTTAAAATTTGCCATTAATAAAATGTGTGATAAGTTGTTGTATAACAAGAATAATATTTGTTACAATTTGACTTTGAGTGGAAAGCCCTAAAAGAACTACAAGAAAGAAGGGATTTGATTATAAAACCATCTGCTAAGGGAAATAAAATAGTAGTAATGCATTTTCAACAGTATTATAGAATGTGCTTGGAACATTTTCAGAATAAAGATGTATATGATAAGAGTGACAATAAGAGCTATAAACAAGCTATAATTAAGTTCCAAGAGTTGTTGCAAAAAGGTGTGAGGTTAGGATATTTTTCAGATGATGAAGGGCATAAGAAATTTAATAGTGAAGGTTATGCTTTAGCTACATTTTTTTTGTTTGCCTAAATTACACAAACATATATATGAATAACCCACCAGGATGTCCTATTATTTCAGCCTGTTTTTTACATGGGCTTGGCCTTTTGTTACACAATATTTTTTACCATATGTTTTGAGAATTCCATCTTATATAAAAGATAGTTTTGATTTTTTAGATAGGATTTCTCGTGTTGAATGGAATAAAAATATGTATTGGGTAACATTGAT
The DNA here is from genome assembly GCF_019279795.1 of Protopterus annectens. Classification (NCBI taxonomy): domain Eukaryota; kingdom Metazoa; phylum Chordata; order Ceratodontiformes; family Protopteridae; genus Protopterus; species Protopterus annectens. Next base: position 490,977,519 of record NC_056732.1, read on the forward strand.
ATCAAATGTTTATATACATCAATTCAACATAAAGATGGACTTTATGCCATAATGTACTTTTTAATGGATAGTCCATTGACAAATTAATTGGTTGATCTGACATATTTTTGTTTAAGTAACAACTTTTTCACATTTAATAATGAAATCTTTAGGCAAAAACCAGGAACAGCCATGGGGGCCCCATTTGCCCCCATGTATGCAAATTTATTCATGGCTTATTTTGAACTAGTATGCCTTTATAAATGTAATTTTGTGAAGAATTAAGTTAAACATTACTTTTGTTTTATAGATGATTTAATTTTTATTTGTTAAGAGGCAAAGATGAAATTCTGCAGTTTGCTGCTGATTTACAATAAAATATTATGCATTAATGTGTCTTTTTATGGGCTGCAGTATGGAGCACAGTTATCTTATTTAGATTTAATGCTTAGGGGTTTGGATAATGGCAAAATTTGTACTGCGGTACATAGAAAATCTTAAGATGGAAGCCTGTACGTATATGCGACTAGTTGCCACCCTCCACATGTTTTATCATCTCTACCCTATGGAGAGTTTTTAAGATCATCTAGAATATGTAATGCTGAGACAAATCTATTGGAAGAAATATATAATACTTTTATTATGTTCTGCAATAGAGGTTATAGTAAAAAAGCAATAGAAGAAGCCAAATATAAACTTTTTTTGTAAAAGTCAAGAAATAATGTTCATGAAAGATATTGGAATAATGGGGGAGGGGTAGAGAAAATTGTGGAAATAAGAAGGAACAAATGTATTTTGTTAGTACATATAACATCAAAAGTGAAGACGTTTGTAATATTGTAAGATATTATTGGAACTTTCTCCATAGAGATAGGGACTTGATTAAAATTTTGAGTAAGCATCCTGATGTCATATAAACGGGGAAGGATTTTAAAGGACATGATTGTCCATGGTAATTTTGTTTTACCAAAAATAAATTTAAATGTTTATCCAATATCCATGGGCACTTTTAAATATAATAGCTGTTTTGTTTGTAAATACATAGTGTGTTCCTTTGAGTATATAAATAAGATCAGATATACACCAAGGGGACATTTTTCATGCAATTATAAGGGGATTATTTATGCCATAAGATGCCTTTGTGGTTTATTTTATGTTGGTGAAACGAAAAGAAGCTTTAAAGTGAGGTTGATGGAACATATCAGGGACATAAAAAAATCAGAAGGAAGACAAGATTTTATTATGTCATTTGCATGATAGTGATTTTTCTATGCTTCAAGGTTGCATTCTAGAGCAAATATTTGTGAAAAATGGTGATGAAATCCTTTTGGAAGAAAAACTGTTGTACAAGAAATCTGTTTTTATTCTTAAATATGATACTATGGTCCCTGTGCAACTGAATGGAGATATTAACTGGAAGTATTTTATTTAATTAATTGTATAATTGATTGATTGAGCTTGTGATTTTGTATAAAAGGTAGCACATTTTTAGATGGATTTTGTAACTCCTTGAAGGTCTTGTACCAAGACTCTAGAGAATGAAGTGTTTTGGGTCTGACCCAGTGGTCTTGATTCATTTCTTATAAGATTCGCTAGGTCAGCCATGTGGGCCAGAGGTCTTGCCTGTGGGCAGACTACATATTACTGTTAAGGTTTCCTGTAATGTTATATTTTTCTAGCTCATGTACAGCAAACTGTTGTACTCTAGGAAGTTCTATAGATTTAAAGGAAACATTAAATGCTGTAGCTGATACTTTCATTTACTCTCCTTAGATATTTTGGAGAACATGGACATAATCTTATGAGTGCCATATGGGTCATGCAGAATCTTGCCCTTGTCACCTTTAGTACTATAAATTGCAATCTTGTGATTTCGTTCTTTTAATTTCATAGCAAGGAGTTTAAGAAGGAAATATTATGGGCCCAGTATAACATTTTTTCTCTGTCTAATCTTGCAAAATTGAAAATTGTATAGTTTTACATTTCTTTTTCATTTTCTGAATTTGCCACAAAAATTATCTTAACAGGACGTCTCTCCTGGCTATACTTGATTTCCTTAGTAGCGATTTTTGCTGCTCCAGTTTGGCAACCATATCACTGAAGAACTGTCCTGAAGTTTGTCTAACTAATAGTTTGAAGTGGAAATCGTTCATGTTATTCAGCAATTATGCCCCCCAAAGTCTGAACTCTGTCCCAAAAACTAGTCACAGAACTCCTTACAAGCTCACATTTCTCATTCTTCTGCAGTATCACTAGGACTAATTTCCCTTGAGGGCAAACTCATACACAATCAATCTTTTTAAGGCCTATAGTTGCATAGCTGTAGTCGATAATGGTAACGGGTATGTGTACGTTTTATTAAGTGTATTAAGTAACATTGTACTGATGAGGTAGTAGTCCAAATGACTAACATCTCTTTTGCTAGATGTTAGTTATAAGTACTCGATTAGCATATAATCTTGTTCAAACTCAGTTGACAGAATGGTACATCGTGGAAAAGAAGTTTATCTTTAGGGAGCCTGTCTTGAAAAGAATCAGCCACTGTATCAGAATTACTTCTTATAATAATCAGAGCTGATGGACTGACAATGCCTCTTAGACATGTACAAATGAAGTGTGATGTGAAGGTCCATCTTTTGTTGGCCAACAGAAAAACCCACAAATGATTTTCCCATGTTAATTCTTTAGACTGGCAGTTAACACAGAAGATTAAGTCTTATAGCTGTTGATCAGTCGCTTCCTCTAGCCCACTTTGATTCATTCTACCCCCTTTGCTTATTGTGTGACTCTGTAAATCACTTGATCAGACAGTTCTCCTGGGTTACCACCGAAAAGAGACACTTGTGTTCAGTAGGCTTACCTGGTTAAAAAAAAAGATAGCAATCCATCTACCAATGGCATTCCATAAAGATATTGCTTTAGTCCTATTGTGTTGACAGTGTATAGGAAAAAATAACATCTCTCTCTGCTTCTGACTTATTGAACTGTCTACAGCTCATTACCACCAGTGTACACAAAACTTGCTAAAGTCACCCATTTTAGCTTTGTCTCTTGCAGAAAGGATACCTGAGCATACACTTTCTTTATCAGGTTTAAACATGCAAATTGATTGTGTTTGATGTTTCTACAGTACACGTTCTGTGATATAACGCAAATGCTAGATGACAGTTTTGCTTGCCTAATAGTAAGAGACTGGAAAACACATTTTGCTACATCCCTTCGTAAGGCATCAAACTATTAACATTTATTAACTAAGTGCTTTTAAAGGAGTATTCCCAGATGTTCTCAGCAAAAACAAATCATTTTCTGCTCAGGGTGAGTTGAGAAAAGGAGCAAGAAAAAAGAAACATAATTCCTAATCAGAATAAAGGTACAATGAACCACCTGATACTCCATTTCATACCTCCTGGGGAAGAGAACACATAAACATTTGCATGTAGTAATAGCCATGATGTTAGTGTTTAATTGAAGGTCATGGACATGTTCATATAGGCTGTGAGTTTTATGCAAGCTTAGTTTTGCTCAAGTCAAAACAAAAAAAAGAGTTGAGAGAGATCACAGTCATGCTCATATATCTTATCAGTTATGCTAATGGTTGCTGTAATGACCAGTCAGCTGTCGTATCCCATCAGACATATGATAAGCATATCTACTTCAGTTCTAACCTCTTCATAGGTTCATAGGTTGGTACTAGGCTATCGGACCTAGGGCCTATACAAGCCTAGCCAAAACAATTCCCTGGCTATTTCTTCCCACACTATTTAATTCCCTGGACCCCTGTCTACCAGGGCGACTGGCATGATCCATGGGGTGACTTTCCTTTCTCCCATCCAGTCATCAAGGTTCCTTTTGAAGAGGGCCAAAGAGGTGCTCTGCTTGACATGTATGGGCAGTCTATTCCAGAGTCTGGGAGTCTCTGGGTCAGGAACCTATCCCTCCAGCTTGTTTTGTTTATTGTGATGACAAGGTTTAGATCCCTGGAGCATGTGGCTCTGAGGGCTTGGGATTTCCTTAAATGTGGTATGTTCAACAGCTCTGGGTTTGACATGGCCTTGTATGTTAAGCAGAGATTGCCTCGGAGTAAACAATATGCGACAGAGTATAGATGGAGTTTTTTAAGGCGGTCAGCATAGGGCATCTGCTTTAGGCCTGTGATTCTTTTAGTGAGGTATTTCTGCGGCCTTTTCAGTTGTTGCAGATGTCTTGATAGGTACATACCAAATGAGGCATTGTATTCTATAATGGGTCTAATGAGGGATGAGTACAGTGGGACAATGACCTCCTTTTTTCTGGATAAAAAGCCTTTAGTGATGAGGTGTGCCACATAGAAGGATTTTGTGTCTGTTGTGGCGATGTGGTTATTGAAGGTGACACCACTGTCCACCTGTGTCCCTAAGTCTCTTATCACACTTTTGGTGTTTAGTGTACTGCCACCTATGTGGTAATTCATGGGTACATGTTTTTTTTCCCAAAGGGGATAACTATACATTTCTTGGCATTGAGCTTGAGCCCATGGATCTGGCACCAAGCATCTGTTTCTGTAAGGCCCTTTTGTAGAGTATCGACATTATTTGGGGATTCAATAATGGCTCCCAGTTTGCAGTCATCTTAGTGTTGGCCTGTACTTCAGAGAAGTAGATGCCAAACAAGAGAGATCCCAGGACTGAACCTTGAGGTACCCCGCTTGTCACATGTCTGGAGCTGGACTTGGAGTCAGCTACTTTTACAGTGTGGGTTCTGTCAGTAAGGCAGTTGGCAACCCATCGAGTGATGTAGGGATTAATGCCCAGCTTAGTAAGTTTATCTATAATTCCAGAGTGGGGGATAGTGTCAAAGGCCTTGGCGAGGTCCAGATAGGCTGTTTGGACTGCCTTACCCCCATCCACGGCTCTGGAGACTAATTTGAAGAAGTCAATCAGGTTCAAGAGACAAGATCGGCCCTTCACGAACCAAAACTGGGTAGTATCCAGTGTTTTAAGGTTGCCAATGTATTTGTTTATAAGTTCCATGATAATACGTTCCATGGCCTTGCAGATCAGGCTCATCAGACTGATGGGGCAGTAGTTCCCGGGATCCAAGGTGGATCCCCCCTTGTGGAGTGAGAAAACTGTAGCTATGCGTCACTCAGTGGGCATGAAGCCAGAGGTGAGGATATGATAAAACATGACACTTAGGTAAGGTGCCAGTTTATTTTGTAGTTCATGTAGTACACAGCCCGGGATGTCATCTGGTCCCATGGATGCTGCATTCTTAGCTTTGTAGAGTGTGAATTTTACCTGTGTGGCCATTATTACCGGAATTTGGCAATCTTCTGGTATTGAGATGGGCCATTTAGGGGGTGAGAGGTGGGTGAAGTTGCCACTGAATCAATCTGCCAGGATATTGGCAATATCCTTAGGATCAGTATAGTTAATGCCATTCTGTTGCAGCTCAGAGCAGATCTGAGCATTGCCATTTAGATTCTTGACATAGTTATAGAATGCCTTGTGGTTGTCTTTGGAATCTTTGGCAATTTTATTTTCGTAACTAGCTTTGGAGGAGTTTATGAGGGATCTCAGCTTCTTACTGAGGCTGGTAAGGGAGTTTTTTGCATCCTTGGATTTTCCTCTTTTCTGCAACAGTTTCTTCCTTTTGTTGTAAAGTTTGTTTATGGCAGGGGACCACCAGATTGGCTTCCTTTTTTTGGAGGAAAGCATCTTGGTTCTATTTGGAATGGCACGATTCATGCATGAGTGGATGTGCTCGTACAGTGCCTTAGTGTAGGACTCAGCAGTCAAACTTTCAGTTCCCGTCTGCATGGGTGTCATGAAGTTTGTAACTTCTGACTTGAGTAGCATGACGTTGGCTTTGGAAAAGTTTTTTTATGGAGATTTCCTTACTGGGGGTGGGATGTGGATGTTAAGGGTGATTAGCTTATGGTGTGACCTGACCAACGAGGGGGTGACCATAGGTGTGGAGCATTGATTTCCCCATGTTGGTAATGACCAGGTCTAGGATATTGGAGCCCCTGATGGGACTATGGATTAGTTGATTCAGGGCGCTGGAATTTATGAATTCCAAGAACCGTTGGGCAAAGGTGTTGGTACACGAGTAGTTTTCCCAGTTAATGGTAGGGTAGTTGAAATCACCCAGTATTAAGGTGTTTGGTTGTATATTAATATTTTCCAGTATGTTTAGAAAGGTGTAGTGAGAATCTTGGGGCATGGTGGGGGATCTGTAGCAAGCTACAATTTAGATTGCAGTCTTATCTAGTGTTAGTTGCACCTGGAGAATTTCAGATGCATTGTCTTGGGCAACTAACTTGGTGGTGTGAATATCCTTGGTAAATATGGACACTCCTCCACCTTTAGTGTTTCAATCCTGGTTTAGTGGCCGAAAAGTGTGGAAAGAGTTGTAGGCTGGTATTGCAGGGGTGCTCTCTGGAGCCTTGAACCAGGTCTCAGTTACTGCACACATATCTATGTTCTCCATTTTTAGTAGTGCCTCGAGAGTGCATTTTGAGGTTTAGACTTCTAGCATTGAGTAGCATTACCTTCAGATTTTGCATGTTTGTACCTGTTACGGTGGTGGTTTTGTCCCTTGAACTTTGCCTAAAAAAGGCACTATAGGGGTGGCAAGAGTCTTTGCCAGTAACATGAATCCCAGGGGTGACAGGTGCAGACCATCTCTGGCAAAGCATTGTGGTCTGTCGATCATGTCATCCAGGCAGACAGATACTGGATCCCCTCTGAATGACACCAGAAGCTTAGCCAATTGTTGAAGTCAATCATTTTGTCCTTATATTGTGGTATCATTCTGGGTGAAGGCAGGATGCTAATCAGGGCTAGGGTCATACCTGCGTGGGCCACATGATCTGAGAGCTCTTCCATGTCTCTTTTCATGTAGTCCAGGGAGGTACGTCTCAAGTCATTCACTCCAACATGGGCAATGACAGAGTCATATTTGTACTTGTTGTGGAGTGACTTGAGTGCATGATTTATGTGACAGACCCTGGCACCGGGCAGGCATCTCACTGTAATTTTCTCCTTGTTCAGTCTGGTGAGTGGGACATCAGTGTGCCTGACTATAGAGTCACCTATGACTAAAGTGTTAGGTATGTTGTCTTGCCTTAGGGGCTGTTGCTGAGTGGCACACCGGTGTTGTGAGCTATGTGACACTTTGGTTGTGAATGGTGTTTGTTTGCATTTCAGCTTTGGAGGTCCTGTTGCTTGTGCAGGTTACAGTTAAGGGTCTCCGCATATGTGGATTTAGTGTTGTTATGTGTGGGTGTTGGTGTGAGTTTAGAAGGGCTATGTGTTGCTTGAGTTGTAGTGTGGGTGTTAACCTCCTCTTGACTGTCTAGCACAATCTTGGGTGGAGAGAGAGCTTTGCTTCCAGTTTGGCTACGTAAGTGCATCTCTCACAGGTTGTAGTGTTGGGTGGTAGGAGGAGAGGGTTGTCTGTGTACATGAGGCATTGCTGCATTGTCCTTGTATACCCAGATTCACCAGGTGGACAGGAGAAATCAATGGAAGCTGACGCTTGGACATACCTGGTTTGGTGCTTTTTTTTTTGAAACGTACAGGAGCTGTTTTCCCTTACCTTAGTAAGGTACTTTGCAATTATATGATGTTTAGTGCCTATGATTAATTTCTCCTTATTAATAAGGAGAGTTAAGTGCTTGTATCAGTTTAAGGCTTCCTAGTGCTTTCCAGCAGGTATTAGAGCAAGTGCTAGTCACAGAGATGCTTAAAGGTAAGATGAAAAAAAAAATAGTTTATCCTAAACACTGCAGTGTGCACTAGAGAAGTTAGATGTGAAAGTAGGTAACTTAAGTTTTACCTGTCTAAAAAGTTAAGTTTTAGTGGAGAGTCACTATTTTTAAAACAGCGAGATAGATTTCGCTTTTGTATTCCTGTACTATGGAATACAGTAGAATGGCCAATAAATTTAAATAGTTGAGAGGGTGATTTCACAAAATGATAATTTAGTGCTTACTCACACAAGCCAGTGAAAGCAGAGAGGAAATGAGATATATGGTCAAATTAACATAAGAGGCAGACAACTAGAAAGACAGTGGTATTTAAGAACACAACAGTGATAGGGTGAGGGTGGTGAAAAATTTCTGCCTGACTCATAAGAAACAGAGCTGTGGGGTCTTTTGAAGTTTTAATATGCAGTTAAAAGCAGAACACAAGCAAATAACAAGGTAAAGAAAACAAATCACAGCACTCAAAATATAAAAAGGCAATAAATTAATACAAAATACAACAAATAAAAAGCAAATCAACCTTTCCCTCACAGCAAAGTGTAGCAGAGTCTGGGTGAGCCTTTCCAATAAAGCTCTGAAATGTTTTATTTTATCCCTTAAATATAAGGTTTAGTTCCTAGCTACACCCCCTCAGTTCACAAATGATTAACCTTAAGTGACCTCTTCTGTCTTATATGACTCCTTAATTGATCAGTTCTAATTTCTGCCTGACTCACAAGAGACAGAGCAGTGGGGCCTTTTGAAGTTTTAATATGCAGTTAAAAGCAGAACACAAGCAAAACACAAGGTAAAGAAAACAAATCACAGCACTCAAAATATAAAAAGGCAATAATCTAATACAAAATGCAACAAATAAAAAGCACAAGCAATCATGAATGAAGGCATATAGTTTCCTCTGTGCAAATAATAAGCCACAAATGAGAAGTAATCAGCAAATCTGTACTGACTTTACATTTAAAGACTAGAGAAGTTAATGTTTAAGTCCAAAATCACAGTCTCATTCTTACCACTCTATTATTATTCTTGGAGCATAACACCGCTCACAGAAGTAACCAGTTATCCCACTACATTAGCTGTCATAATAAAGGAGCTAATGATTGCCAGACTACGTACGGCAATGGCTGAAACAGTGTCTGCAGTCTTAAAGGTGGCTTTGAAGTGCACTGAATTAATGATTTGCCACAGATCTGCCACTGTTGGATCAGGAGTGCTAAAGGCTTTTGATTCTTCCTTAATTCCAGAATCTACTCACACCAAGAAAGTGATCTGATGTTTTCACCCCTGAAGAGAACAATGTTTGCCTCACTACAAAGTTCATAGGTTCATACATAAATACTAGGCTGATTATTACAAGCATAGCCTATAACCAGAGGTTGGAATCAAACTTCTATCTGTAAAGTAAAGACCTTAACCCTTCCACACACACACACACACACACACACACACACACACACACACACACACACACACACACACATATATATATATGTATATATATATATATATATATATATATATATATATATATATATATATATATATATGTATATATTAGTGGCTTGAGACACAGAGACATCAAGGGGTTTTGCTTTTTACTTTGTGAAGATCTATGAAATCTGTGACTTGGCCTCCTGCATCACCTTACTAATACCTGCTAACCCTAACCCTGCCACTGCCCATATCCTTTACCCTAATTCTACACATTGCCTTTCAAAAACCCTTTCTGTAACACTACTAATATTCAGACAAATTTTGTCTAGCAGTGTGGTATGGTTTTGGCTGTCTGAGAACAAAAGGAAACTATATGCCTTCATTCATGATTGTTTGTGCTTTAGATGTTTGGAGTTTTTCGAAATGTTTAATTTTGAAATGCTGGCATTGCCCACTTCAGCATTGCTACATTTGCATTTTGATAATTCAACAAATACTCATGTGTGTGTGTGTGCGCGCGTGCGCGCATGTGTGTGTGTGCGTGTGTGTGTGTGTGTGTGTGTGTGTGTGTGTGTGTGTGTGTGTGTGTGTGTGTGTGCATGCGTATGTGATTACATTTTTTCATTTTGTCTGACATGCTAAATGGCCAATACATAAATGATTGATCATAATATGCTGAATGCATTTCACCAAAAATACCATTACCCAAAAACTTGTTGGTCATAAAAGGAAATACATTTCCTTTTCTGATTTACAATCCAGTTTTGTCGGTATGATGGTAGTGTTATGGATGTTTTTTTTTTCTAAGGTAGGATACATGGTCAGAGATAGGTGCGGGTTCGGGTTAGCTTTAGGATAAGCACACATTATTAAATGTGCAGGGGGCTATAAATAGTTAACTTTTCATTACATTAGCATACATTTAAATGATGCTGAAACACTGACTGCATAAATGAGCAAATAAGAAAATTAATTAAATCTATACCAACTGCTGAAGGAAAATACAGGGCCTCACAACACTACAAGCACACATACACCAAACTCAGTAGTAATGAAACAAAATATTAAACAAAACATGCATTATATAGGGGCTCTATTTGTCATACTCACAACCTCTGCATCCCCTTTCTTATATATACTAACTGCACAGTCACACAACTGTGAGAAAACAGCAAACAAACACACAGTGCTTCAGTGATCAAATTAGGTTCAACTGCAACACTATTTGACTAACAATTTCAGTGAGTTGTGAAACCTGTTACACCCACTGACAAAAGAAGCATTTGATATCCTGCCCTTCAGTCATACATAGGACTTAAACATTCACTTTTTTATACAAACTGGTGTGTGTGTATGTGTGTGTGTTTAATCAAATGGTAGTGGTGGTTTTCACTTCTGGAAATGTTGAGGCTGGAAACAATTACTTTTATTATATGTGAGGCTTGTTTACATGCAAGTAAATTGGGTTATTTTTCTAATGATTAAGCTTTTAGATATACGGAAAGTGTCACGAGTAGGGGTAATAATGTGTGTAGGAATGCAGGAAAGAGTATATGAGCAAGGCAAGGAGATAAGCTGTGTGTGTGTGTGTGTGTGTGTGTGTGTGTGTGTGTGTGTGTGTGTGTGTGTGTGTGTGTGTGCGCGCGTGTGTGCGTGTGTGTGTATATGTATGTACGTGTGGATTTTCATGTTGTGTAGTGATACTGTTAGGGAAAGGGTTATGTCTAAGGTAATACGTAGTACTGGGTTCAGGGGCAGCAGCAGGGTTAGGGTAAGAGTTGCCAGTCATGAATAAGATGGTACATGGGGCAACTGGAATTTATTTAATCACCTGACCTTATAATAATTCAAATAATTCACTTACTTTGATCTTCTTGCCTAAACTCTTGCAGAGTCCTCTACCTTAAGCTTTCCAATGAGAATGAAGCTCGTGGGCATATGATTTCAAATAATGCAGCACAGTTATTGACTTGTTATCTTACATGTAATTTTACTAATTTGATGATCCACTTATACTAGCTGCCAAGATGGTATTTAAGAAGTATTTATTTATTTGTTTGCTTGTTTATTTATTTATTTATTTATTCATTCATTTATTTTACCTTACAGAGCCTATATAACCTGATACTTACAAAGAACTTTTGGCACTCTATTTTCTGACTTGGTCCCTCAAGTTATCAGAGGTATGGCTGATAGCTGTACGAGGGTCAATCTGGAAAAATCTTTTAAGTAGTCTTTTTCATATAGTATATTTGTACTTGCATTTGGAGCATTAGTGTGATTTCAGTGTTTTTTCCTGTGAAGTGAATGCTTGGATTAAACTATTTTACAGCTGAAAAGCTTTGTTCCTTGGTGTTTTTATCCTGTGGATTTCTGTGGACTACACTGTTAAATCAACAACTACAAGGGTTGACTAAGTCGTCCTGTCTGTAAGCTTCATTGTGTTTTCTTCCAGGGTCTTGGGATATGTTTTTTTAGTTACTTTTTTGACCTGTTGGCAGTTTTTGGTCATTTACTAGTCTTTTTCTTATCCTACCCCAGTCGTCTAAAATTAATTACATTTTCCTAATTTATTCATGCCACTCTGAGACCTAATTCATGAGTTTGATTGAAGTATGATTCTTTAAAGAATTTATTTCAATCCTTCTCAAGTAGCTGTTTTAATTTTAATATCTTTTAATATTTACTTTTTTTCTTACCATACGTATTTTTATTCTTTTTGTATAAGGCTTTGTTATTTTGACTCTGTGGCTGCACAATGCTTACACTTTGAAGTATTTACTTATTTAAATAGTGCATTAAAATTTATATTTTTTGCTGAAGCATAATACTGTTTACAAGCATTGAATAGTTTAAATAATGCTTTGAAATTAATACCTTGGAAAATGAGTAAGACACTATAACAAAGTTTGCTTGTAATACTTTAATGTACTGCACAGTTCATGCAATGAAAATTATTACTGTCTTTTTCTCACTGAGGTAATAGGGTAGTTGCCCTTGTGGGCCATTTTAAGCATAGTTAATTTCACTCCGTGAGAATCAACTCCTGCACTTCTTGTCTGTGAGATACACACTTTAACCATTATGGCAATCCTTAATCCCCTGGTAGTACAATTCCATCATACATTACCTGACTTATTCAATGTCGCAGCAGGTAAGTAATCTGCAGGCAATACTTTAAAATTAATATTTTGTACAGCTTCACAGAATGACTCTTTGTGATGATCTGAAAAATAAGTAAGTAAATAAATACATGTTGTAGCAAACAGAATGTCAAAAGTCCAAATGCAAAGCATTAATAAAAGAAGAGCCAAACTATTATTTGCATAAATCAAACCAAGTCCATTTATGAGCCTAGAGATGATTATGTTTTGAAAGAAATACAAAATATGAATTTAAAAGCAAGATTTATGCATTTAAAATCTTAATTTTCATGTATCTCTGGGGAAAGTTATCACACTGTTTCTAGCAAACAGGACTAAAGTTGTTTGAAAAATGTACAAGTGTTTTATCAAAAACCATTGGGATGGCAGTAGCTCAGGATAGTGCACAAACTGTGATACAGAATTGCCACAGGAAACAAGATTAAAGTAGTTTAACGTGTACTTAAAAAAAAACAGGTAAGAAGGACATGAACATATATGTATATGTATATGTGTATATATATATATATATATATATATATATATATATATATATATATATATATATATATATATATATATATCTAAGACAAACAGGTGTTCAGGAATGCAAGCACAAGCAAAGGCTGATATATTCCAGCCATGTGTTGTATAATCATCTTAGGCTCCTTGCCTGGTAAAGGAATGTGAGCTATATTGTCTTCCAATTACAGCCCCAATATGAGATAAAAAATGTGATTCGGTTTTGTGAAAGGTCACTATTTATTGCATTTTGACTACCACACCTCCAACTAAAAACTTATTGTTTTGATGGTTTTAGCAGCAACATAGGTGTTTATATATTTTTTACAATTATTGAAAATATTTAATTGTGCAGCACTTAAACAAGATGAACCAAGTTAGACTCGGGGGGGGGTACTCAATGAAAAAAAATTCTGGCTGCAGTATGGCCCTGGTCTTTCTATTTCATTCCCCTCAGTCATCAGGGCATTCACAGCCCAGTGTTGAAGAGGTTTTCCTGTCTGGAGGGATGAGGCCTACCCAGCAAAGTGACATATCCTAAATACCCCTCAAAAGTGGTGACCCACCAGGAAAGAAGGCATTATGGAGGATATATGGGACCACTTCTTTTAATACAAACTGGTTCAGCCTTTCAGCTGGGTTATTTCCCAGTAGTGAAGACATTTGAGGAAGCCATTATTAAATAGTGTCATTTAAGTGACACTAATTGTTCCAGGGACAGGAGTGCACTCTATAAGCACAAGAAGGTTCACCCTGCAGTTAAGTTTGTATTCATAGGAACAGATCAAATAATTTATGGTGCAGCTGAGGATGTTGTAAAAACCCTTTATTAGATTCTAAAGAAAGGTTTTGGATACCTAAAACTGGTGCACTGTATTCATATGGTCTCTATGAACAGACACATTCAAACTGTATATTTGTATAAAGAAGACAAAAGATATATGGTCTTATTATACTTGACTAAACTGAGCTAGTCTGCTATTGGAAGCTAAGTAGAGTTGGGACTGGTTATCATTTGGATGTGACAATGCCTGGTAATACCTGCTTTCATGCCATACTACTTGGGTGCTGTTAAAAAACAATTGTTTTGCCTGCTACTGGTGTTTACTTATTGCATGAATTATGGCATTTAATAAAAATAATTGATTGTTCCAATTATTCAGATACTGGTCTCGATGAACATTTAGAATGTGCATAAAGAATCAAAAAAGTGAGTGGTCATATTTCAAAGAATGAGTCTGATCTTGTCAGATTTAGTAGCTAAGCAGCATCAGGCTTGGTTAGTATTTGGATGTGAGACCAAATGGTAAAGCTTCTTTTGACACCATACTGCTTGTGTGTTTTGCACGCTGTTGGTGTTTATTTATTTAACATTTGTTAATCAAGAAAGTCCGACTTGGAACAAAGCCAATTTTCAGCAGAGGCCCAGGGAGAAACACTACAGATACATGCTTTTGCAATGTGGGAGGAAACCCACATGAACGCAGGAAGGACATGCAGACTCCTCACAGAAGGCACTCCAGCTGAAAATTAAACCAGAGAACCTCTTGGTGTGAGGTGACAACGGTACCACTACACCACTGCGCCATCCTTTATCACATGATCTGGGGTGTAATATAAAAGGAAGGGATTGTTTCATCTATTTAGATACTAACAAAGCTTGTATAAGTGAAACCAGATTATCTTTTTCTAACTGCAACCAACTGATAAAAGTTTGATTTTTTATTATTCCAGACTGTTAGTTTACTGTTTTATTTTGTTTTACATGAAATACATTTTTTCAGTGCACCTGGTATGTAAAATTATTCCATGTAATATTTATACATACACATATAGGTTCCATGTTTATGGTCAAATGTCTGTTTGGTTGACAGCTGCTTAGTCAGCTGTTGATGACTGACTAAACTGCTCGTCAACAGGTGTCCAAAAGCAAACAATTCCTAGAGTTGGATAATACACCCTTGCTCAATGTTTGTGCATTCTTGGAGTAAGTATATATTATGAGCAGGTGGTGGGGGCACAACCCCCCCCCCCATGGGGGTGTAGGGGGGCTTGTCACCCTGCAAAAAACAATACTTAGGATCATCATAGGATTATAGGAAGTTACTAGGCTATTGGCCCTGAAGCCCTTACAAGCCTAGCCAAGAATTTAGCCAATGTTCCTACAAGTCAGCACCCTATGCCACTGTCCGGCAGGGACACAGATGGAATCCCAGAGGTGTATTTTCCGTTCTGAATCCAGTTATCCAGGTTGCACTTAAAAAGGTTTAATGAGGTACTGGCTTTACTGGAGAGGGAGTGTATTCCACAAAAGGGGAAGTCTCTGAGGCACAAATCTGTCCCACCAACAAGTTCTACTGATGTCACACACCAGGTCAAGGTTTTGCATGCAGGTTACTCGAGTGGAGCTTGACTTGTGGATATACAGCAGTCCCATCAGGGCAGGGTCAGAGATTGCTTTGTATGCCAGACAGAGGTCACCTCTGAGGAGTCTGTAGGAGAGTGAGTAAAGGGATAGGGCTTTTAGCCTATCTGTGTAAGGTAGATGTTTTAGGCCCTGGTTTCTCCAGCTGAGGAAGCTCTGTGATCTCTCCAGCTGCTGCATGTGTTTTGTGAAATACATGCCGAAAGGGGCATTGTACTCAATAATGGGTCTTATAAGGGAAGAATACAGGGATGTTATGACCACCTTGTCCCTGGATGAGATACCCTTATCAATGAGGATGGCCATGTAGAAATCTTTCTGTACAATGGAGGCAATATGGTGGTCAAAAGTCAGTTTGCTATCAACCTGGGTGGGAAAATAAACAATCTGGAAGCACTGCTGTGGCTGCAAATTCTTTATTTCATCTCAATCTGGTACCTTGGCTCCATCAACCTTCTAAATAATAACTTCATACAATTTCATCAGCCTTTTTATATCCTCTTAATTATTGTGTTGATAAGTTTAAATACATTCAATTAATTCCAAATTTAAACAACTACTGCCCAAACCTTAAAGGTGTACTCCCAATAAATACCAATACACACAATATAAACATACATTTAAGTATCAACATACAATTTCATTATACTTATTCTCTGTAATAATTCCAACCTATGATAAATATTAATAAATATTAACTGCTATACACTCATATTTTTAATATTCTTACGTTCATCACACTACATATTTCATCATTAAATGCTTTTTCATATAATTTCATCTTTTATGCAAACAGATACTCATAACCTCATCTTTATGTATATTTAATTTCATTTTCGTGAATTTCTAATCTCCTTTCAAATGACGTACACAATGAATTATTAATTCATTAAATAAACAAACATGGATTCTAAACATCCCAATTAATTTCTAAGTTTAACCCCCTCGGGTATAAAGTGCCTAAGTTCATTATAGTTTTTGTTTCTAACTTTACCAATTTTCGTTTGAATTCATCTCCCCCCATATTTTTGCAACCATAAGGTTGTGCCAGAATACTAAAGAAAAAACTATCAGTGTTTCTCATATGAGCCATGCAAAATTGCTCAGCCACTGGGCTCTCCATTCTCCTATTTCTTATATCCCCTTTATTTAATGAATTAATAATTCATTGTGTACGTCATTTGAAAGGAGGTTAGAAATTCACGAAAATTAAATTAAATATACATAAAGATGAGGTTATGAGTATTTGTTTGCATAAAAGATGAAATTATATGAAAAAGTATTTAATGATGAAATATGTAGTGTGATGAATGTAAGAATATTAAAAATATGAGTGTATAGCAGTTAATATTTATTAATATTTATGATAGGTAGGAATTATTATAGAGAATAAGTATAATGAAATTGTATGTTGATACTTAAATGTATGTTTATATTGTGTGTATTGGTATTTATTGGGAGTACACCTTTAAGGTTTGGATAGTAGTTGTTTAAATTTGGAATGAATTGAATGTATTTAAACTCATCAACGCAATAATTAAGGGGATATAAAAAGGCTGCTGAAATTGTATGAAGTTATTCCTTAGAAGGCTGATGAAGCCAAAGTACCAGAATGAGATGAAATAAAGAGTTTGCAGCCACAGCAGTGTTTCCAGACTGTTTATTTTTCCAATTGAGGAGAATTCCTGTGTTCCCTTTGGGGGAATCTTGGTGTGTTTTTTCATAATATCAACCTGGGTGCCCAAGTCCCTCAAGACTGATTGCATGCCTAGTGCCTTATTATCAATGTGATAATTTGTGGGGATGTCACTCTCCCCAAAAGGGATGGTGATGCATTTTTGGCAATTTTGGCATTTTCTTCTTGTTTTTTTTTAACTTAAACTTTGCATGTGTTAAGGCTGTTTCTCAGAGCATGCATAGTTGTTGTCAATATTGTTTTTGTTCAGATTTAGCATGCCGATGTTTGGTGTATTAAATGTATGGTAATACATCTATATATATATATATATATATATATATATATATATATATATATATATATATATATATATATATATATATATGTATATATATATATATATATATGTGTGTGTGTATATATATATATATATATATATGTGTGTGTGTATATATATATATATATATATATATATATATACATGTATATGTATGTATAAATAATGTTTGTTTTAAATTGTTCTTTTAAGACATATCATCCAAAGTATAAGCAGAAAGCTGAGCCTAAAACTAACAGTATCACTGTATACTGACCTGCAGCCATTTTTTTTGTTGATGCGATTTTAAAGATTCTGCTTGTATGAATATCCTAGAAAGCATGTAGATGAAAGAAGTCCACATCATGCATAATTTTGCCAATGCACAGCTCTCTGTCTTGAAAGCACATTCTAGAAATCTGGCCTCAGCAGGTGATAGCTTCTTTGATTTCTCTCTTAACCCTAGGACAACATTTTCTACTAAAATACAGTTTGAATGCAAAACTGTTCTGCCTGCTTTTATACTTTGCATTTGTATTTCAGTTGTTATGCTTTAGGTAATCCGAAACATTCTAACTGATGTCATTTTATTTGATAGAAATTTTTGTTGCCTTGAACATGGTCTACATTGATGCATACAAGAAATAATGTGAAATGCTGATTTAAGCACACACTGGAAATGTTGCTGATACATGCAAAAAAGGGTACTTAATTATCTACACAAAGTGTATACCAGTGCTAATCATAGTTTGTGTTTCAGGTTGCAGGGCATGAAAATCTTTTTTCCACTCCTGGACTAATTCATTGCTAGTGAGTTTTTGTTCTATATAAGTAAATCTGTTGGCAACCCACTATCAAAAAGTGGAAGTACATGTCTTACCTGCAAATCTGATAATTTCTGGTATGTGCAAGTGGCATTTTGACTCATCTGATATTAAATTTTAAATGTATTTTTTGTCTGCAGCTTGGATAGTCTACCAATATAAACTTTTATCACAAATGCTTACGTCTCCTACCTAATAACGTAGTTGAGTTTGAAAACATTTGCTGAATGCCATTTTAACAGTCTTTTGTTGGACATGCTTTTTGGTGTTATTATGCCACTGCCTTTTAGTTTGTAATATTTATTTAACATTTGTCCCCATTCTGATTACTTTTCCTGGTTTATTTAATTGGTCAGACTTTTTTCCATCTGATTCTACAATTTAGTATGAAACCATAGGTTTCCATGTTTGAAGGAGTACCTTAACTAATTATGAGCAGGTAAAGCAGTGCATAATTCCATTAGTAATTACAAAAGCAGTACATGTCTTATTACTATCCCTGTATTGCTAGTGGCTTCTTAATCCTTCACTGTCTTCTTGCCATCCTGGTACATTGAGTTCTCTATCTGTGGACTTCTGCCTCCTCATCCTTTCCCCCTGCCATAGCCTGGCATTTCTAGTATATTAATCCATTTAAGTTCACACATAGTCAAGACAATCTAAAGAACAGGCATTAAACATAATGCACATTTAATAACTAAGAGAGAGAGAGAGAGAGAGACAGAGACAAGTTACTTTGGATATCCACATTCCGCCTCCACCCCTGGACAAGAACACCACTGTGAAAAACCTTTCAAAAGCAAACTTCACGTTACTTAAGACTGAGGGGGAAAGTTTCAAAGCCCCCATGCTGAAGGATAACACTGTCCAAGCTGCAAAAATCTTTACTAATGCATTCTACAGGCACCTACAAGAATGCATGGATCATGCCATCCCAAGCAAAACCAAGACTCACTCTTCCAAGAAAAGGAAACCAGTCTGGTGGACTCCTGCCATAAACAAGCTATACAATAGGAGTGAAACTAGCCATGCTAGGACTTATTCCATTTCCCTTGTTCATGCTCCTGGATATAAACTGGTCTTTAAAATCAGATTTATATTATGAAACCATAGGTTTCCATGTTTGAAGGAGTACCTTAACTAATTATGAGCAGGTAAAGCAGTGCATAATTCCATTAGTAATTACAAAAGCAGTACATGTCTTATTACTATCCCTGTATTGCTAGTGGCTTCTTAATCCTTCACTGTCTTCTTGCCATCCTGGTACATTGAGTTCTCTATCTGTGGACTTCTGCCTCCTCATCCTTTCCCCCTGCCATAGCCTGGCATTTCTAGTATATTAATCCATTTAAGTTCACACATAGTCAAGACAATCTAAAGAACAGGCATTAAACATAATGCACATTTAATAACTAAGAGAGAGAGAGAGAGAGACAGAGACAAGTTACTTTGGATATCCACATTCCGCCTCCACCCCTGGACAAGAACACCACTGTGAAAAACCTTTCAAAAGCAAACTTCACGTTACTTAAGACTGAGGGGGAAAGTTTCAAAGCCCCCATGCTGAAGGATAAAACTGTCCAAGCTGCAAAAATCTTTACTAATGCATTCTACAGGCACCTACAAGAATGCATGGATCATGCCATCCCAAGCAAAACCAAGACTCACTCTTCCAAGAAAAGGAAACCAGTCTGGTGGACTCCTGCCATAAACAAGCTATACAATAGGAGGAAGAAACTAGTACACAATTGCTAGGCACCTCTCACTCTGCCCAGCACTCCCCTGATGGTGTCTATGGGCCATCTTAGAAGCATAACACCCCTGTGTCTTTGAAAATACAGTACTTTATATTGCCATGGAATAAGACAGAAAAAACTGTAAGGTAGCCAGTTTTAACAATAATACTTGTAATAGCAGTTAATAAGGCTGCATACCTGTTAAAGTCAATGCATGCCAAAAATACCTATGCCATGAGTGAAGTATAAGAAGTGCATACAGATAACAGTTTAATCCTCTAATGCATATATATATATATATATATATATATATATATACATACATACATATAAATATATATATATACACACACACACACACACACACACACACACACACACACACACACACACACACACACACATATATATATATATATATATATATATATATATATATATATATATATATATAAACCAGTTTTCTTTGTAACATGTGAACAAATCTAACATGTACCTGAAAAATACAAGCACACCTTAGCAACATCAGAAGACTTCTGTGCAGATAAATTTAAAGGAATCTCAATCCTCTGTGTTCTACAAATACACAAGGCCTCTCACCGTCAAGTTCCCTAGCTACACAGTTACCTTGCTGTGGTATAGATTCATGCCTCTGAACACAGTGAAGATGCAAATGAGGTGTGAACTCAGAATTGCTGAATCCCAAACTTTTAGATTTGTGTACCAGATGTAAACATAGTGTAAACACTACCCTAATTAACAATTCAGACTCCCTACCTGCAGTGGGTCTGTCAGCCAGAATACACTTACAATGTGCAGAAACTATTGTAGCAAGGTTTTAAATGGAAGTGAGCAGCAAAAATTTCTCAGTTTCTGTTCACTAATATCCAAACTCCCCTGCCTTTGTTGAAAAATGTATAAATGTATATTATTATCATTTAATATTTTCTTACATTTTAAGAACAATGAAACAAAATGCCTTATAAATTGCATGTCTAAGATTACTGCTCAGATAAGGGAAGAATGAGTACAGTACAAAGAGATGACAAAGCTGTGCTGCTGCAAAATACTCATAAATGGTTGTGTGATCTGTCATTGCACTAAATATGTAACTAACACATGTACAAACAATTAAAAGTATACTAGTGCTATATGTTTTGTTAATACTGTGGATGAAATGTGACTTACTTGTATGCACAATGATTTCCATTCCTGCTGCAAAGCTTTTTCTGTGGTAAAGAGGGATAAGACATCCTTCCTGTATTTTGTAGGTTCATTGGTGTGATATTTGAAATCCAGACTTGTGTAAGAAACTGTAACATGTACTAAAGTTTATTTTGTAATGCTATTTATGTTGTTTCTGATTATTATTATTATTTTATAATGTTAATATTTCCGCTGCTCGCGGCTTAGCACAAACACAGTGAAATGGATAAATCAAATAAATTTCATGTAATGTACTTCTATGATAAAGTCTTCATAAATACACCCTTGAATCAAGTGTGTGCATGTAGCACACCTGGTGAACACAATGAGCTACACAGTATATCTGTAGATCATGGTTCAAGTCCCAGATTAGTCTATTAAGGATAAATCCTAATGAACACCCCTTTGAAGGATAATACAATGTATGCTTTGCCTATCACATTTACCCATTGCTTACCTTCATGCAAACATGGTCTAATGGCCCACACAAGAAGCAGACAGAACACCTGCAGACAGTAGCCAATTTCAAAATAGATGCATTGTATCCTATATGGTTTGCCACTGCTCAAACATGCTAATCAATGTTGCATGGTGGTCAGCACACATACAGGGTAATGAATGTAAAAATATACAGCTGCTACCTAGTTATTCATGTGGCAGCAGTTGTAAGATAATGGCTACAGTATAGGTGAGCCTGGGTCTAATCCAGCTGAGCCCAAACTTGTCTTACTGATGTTCCATTTTACTTTAAGATATATTACATGTGTAACTGTGGATATCAGTATAATTGTATTTGTACAATTATACAATTACAGAGCCAGAGTAACAGTTGTGCACTCACTTTTATATAATTTAAAACAAAGTAAACATAATTAAAAATAATAAGTATGTATAGCACTGGAGCTCATATGAATTAATGTGAGACTGTGGGTATATTAGCAATTATGTTTCTGTAATTGTAATTGTCTCTACTGGTGTTATATGGACTTCAGACCTCAGTGATACTCATTCACACAAGAATGTATAAACCAGGACCTTGTCAGGTCACACACATACATGGTTAACCCCTCAATATGTCATGTGTATTTATATATAACTAATGAACATGCATGACAAACACTTTTTCTGTGGCAAGAATGAAAAATCACCTATGTAGAAGAATATGTTTTGTCTGTGTTGCATAGGTTTGAATCCCACATTGTACAAATTACTCTTATCAGTGTGTAAAACCACACAAAAATGTGTCAGGTCATAAAATGTATACCCACAATACATCTGCAAAATTAAATCAAGTAACAGGTGCAGCAGCATCCAAAACAAAAACTAATGTCAACTGTTACATTACCCTTCTTAGTTCATAAACTGCCTTTCTCTGTGTTTGACACTGTTGTTCTCCACTTAATGTCACACAAACTTGGCTGGCATTGCTGTTTAGGTTTATGATAACATGAATTGGCAGGAAAATACTCAATGTTTGCTGTTTGCCCAGCTCAGACATGTCTGGAGGTAGAAAGGAAGGTGCCCAATTTAAGGCTCAAAGTTGGGGTGTGGAGGAGTCCAGAATTTTTATATGACTCCTTGTAAAGTGCCACAGCTGAAGGCTGTTGCAAGGGGATTTTACAGGGGCTCAGTGCAAATCTGAGGCTTGAAATAGTCTGGCCAAGGATGTCTCCAGTGCGACTGGCATTCCATGTATTGGAGAGCAGTACAAGCACCACTTTAATAACCTCAAAAGGTGCAAGTAGGATACACTCAACTAGTGGATGGCTATGTTTAGGACTGCTGACATCCCACAGTTGTGTAAGTATGCAGATAAAGATAATTTAAATTAGACAGAAAGCTACATATAGGCAAGACTGCTATGCATAATGTTCTTCTCTTGTTCTCTCCTTTTCATTCTATAGCCAACCAGGTGATAACAGTGAACAAGAAAGTCCATGCTGAGCATTTAGAAAGACAGAACAGCACAACAGAGCTATTATTTAATCTTAAGTACTGCTCTTCTGTACATTGATAGCAAATTAAGCATGCATATCTTAACTGTAAAAATCAAGACTGGATGCTTCAGTCTATAGTGCAAGCCAAATGCAGGGGTCAGTTGTAATACTGTAGTCAGAATTTGTGGGTTCAAATGCCACAAGTAATAAATATAATAGTAGAATAATTTAAAAACATTACAGAATAATTTCAGCAGAAGTGACATACATGCCATGCTATTAATTTAATCTGTATTATTTTATCAATATATGTAAAAGATATGCATATTGTAAGGATTACTTGGAGCAGTCATCAGTTACAGTTTTTAGTTGTTAAAAGGTATACTTAAATGTAAAAGTAGAAACAATTTTTTTATATTGTACTAATTCATTGTATGTCACATATGATGGTATTATCTCTTCTTTTCTCTTACCCCAACCCTTATCTCTCTTATTATATATATATATATATATATATATATATATATATATATATATATATATATATATATATATAGTCACAACATTTTGATGTCATCAATTTCTGACAATTCACAAGGTGCTTTACAGCACAAGGAGATAGGCCAACCCCTGTGGCTCAGCCTGCTCCTCCTCTACTGGCTCCTGTATGGATGCCCAGCACATCTGGGATCCAACCAGGCAGTACTGTCTCTACTGCTCCTGCACTATCTGGGCCCGCCACATCAGGTAGCATTACCCTGGCAGCTGGTGCAGCAGTACCCTCTGGGAGTATTGACAGAGGTGGGGATTATGTCACCTGACAAGAGATTTCAGGCTTGGTGTATGAGATTGTGGATAACACCACTGGTGAATGCCTCTGCTGGATGGAGAGGATGCTTTCAGTTATTGTGAGTTAATAAATATGTCAACACTCCAACAGCCAGCAGAGTAAAGGGACAGTGATAACAGATCTGTGGGTGAGGACTAGATTATCATTATCCCCATGTTTGACAGGCATGGGCACCCAATGTCCCCTCCCTATTCCCAATCATGGTGTCTCCCAATCTGTTGTGTCCCTAACAATCCCTGTGTCTTGTCTTGTTTGTCCTATTTGTCTGCATTCTCTTCCTCACCTACCCTACATACCTGACCCAGAAATACCTATGTCCCTTACTCAACATTCCTCTCTTACTGAAATAAATAATCCTTAATGGGCACCTGTCCCCAAAAAATCACTCCATACATAGCTCTCCACTTTGCACATGTCTTCTCAACACATTTTGATTTGGTCCAATTGGCTATACAACATGATCACACTATTGTCACCCCTCTTTGTTGAGGTGACAGTCCAAATTCAGCGAATATTCTATACATATTTTCATTTTACACTGTGGAAGAGGTGGATAGCTATGGTTCTTTCTTACCTCTATCCTCCATATTCCTATATTACTTTCCCTTTGTTCTTCCCCCTGCTTGCCTCCCATTTCACCTCTTTCCTATCTACCCCATTTTAACACTTTTAATCTGGTCAAAAAATAGAATCACATACCACACACACTTAAGTAAAAAAATCCCCAGTGAAACCCTTCACTTTTTGTCCTCTGCATTTGGGAGGAGTTTCACATCACAAACCAATTCCAAGTGACAGTGAATGTCTCTTCACGTCCTATGGCATGGTGTGGTTACCTCCGTACAAAGTTGCTTAAACTTGCTGCACTGAGGAAACACACAGTTAATGTAGAATTATTTAATTGCATTATGCATGTATATTGAAAATTATTAGATGCAGCTGGATTCAGACCCTGTGTCATGTGGTCTCAAAATAAATATCTTAATGCACTTACACCTACTGCCACTCAGTACCATCCAAAGTGCTGACTGCTATGCTTCTCTGCTTAATGTGTTTGTGCAGAGGTAAGCAAACCAATAGAACTCTCATAATTTTATCAGTTAAGCAGAGGCCCACATTTGCTCATCACTCAGCTATGCACATATGGGAAAACCAGTAGAAATACTTTAAGGTTAGACAATTTATGACACAGCATTTTCAATTTGAACTTTTTATGAATACCATAGTATCTGTTAGATGTGTTTACCATAACCAATATGGGTGAGTACTTCTCAAGTTCAAGTAGGAGTCCTTAAATGTATATCTTTTATGTGCAAGCAGTTTGCCATTGATCATGCAAACCCTCTGCTTGAAGGTGTGCTATGGAAAGTGCACATTAGCATGTATTACTTATGTTTACTGCCCACTTAGTTTTCATCCCATCAAAGTATGTGTAAAAACACAACCAAAGGGAAGGCACTTTTAAGGACTGGACACATATTTACACTATAGTCATGTGTTACCTGCACCCATGCACATGAAACTTGGTCTCTCAGTACTTGTTCCAAAATATATCAATTACACTATAGAAATAAATAAAAAAATGCTTTGTTACATGCCATGCACATCTTTATACTGACAATACACACTCAGATTGTCTAGTACTTGTAATAATGTGGACAACTGCAAATAGTTTGTAAAGCTGTCTGTTAAAGTATACCTGCACACTGGAAACACAACAGCAAATAATAGACTTTGCAAACATAAATCTGGTAATGTGCAGAACTTTAGTATCCTGCCAGTCATACATGGCTCCCCATCCATTTCATACAGGTATCGCAACATATTCACTAAAACATCCAGTGATGATAGCATCCACTATAAATTGTCCAACAGCAATATAAAAGTCAGACTTGTGCCATGGTGCATGTGTTAAGTACTGAATTCTGTAGCTGGTGTATCTAGTAAGGTAGGGATTCTAATCTCACTGTGTTTAAATTGTTTGTGTGTGTGTGTGTGTGTGTGTGTGTGTGTGTGTGTGTGTGTGTGTGTGTGTGTGTGTGTGTCTAGTCAGAAGAGCATAGTGGTTTATCCAACACTCATCAGTACAATCCCATGGAGTACAAATATTTTGTCATTTGTATATGGCTACATATCCATTTCATGCAGGCCTCCCAACATATTCTCTCAAACATCCAAAGATGATGTCATCCACTATAAATTGTCCTGCAGCATTGTAAAAGTTAGACTTGTGCCCTGGCCCTTGTGTTAAATACTGTGCTTGCTGGTCAGTGTACTTAAGGGTTCTAATGTCACTGAGGTCAACTAATGTGTGTAATACTGTCTAGTCAGAATAAGATAACTGTGTATCCTACATTTCTATGGAGTGCAAATATTTTGACAGTTGTACATGACTACACATCCATTTCATTCAGGCCTCCCAACATCTTCTCTCAAACATCTAGTGTTGATGTAATCCACTATGAATTGTTCAGTAGCACTGTAAAACTCAGACTTGTGCTGCGGCACTTTTGTGTTAAGTACTGAGTTTACTATTTGGTGTACTCAGGTGTGCATTCCAATCTCACTCTAGTCAATGGTTGTGTCTGGGTTCACTTAGTTGACATTTAACAGACCTTTTTCCACCAGCATGTGGGATACTGCTATTACTATCCTCTTTTCACCAGACACTGCTGATGTCATCAGTTAAAAAGTGCTGTCTAACATTATAAAAAAACAGGTATGTGCTGTGGTGCTTGAATTAAGTATTGTGCTCTGTAAATAGGTAGGGGTTCTGTTCTTACTGTGGTCAGTTGCAATGTGTGCGTGTGTTTGTTCACTCGGTTGACATTTGAAAGACCATTTTACACCAGAATGTGGGACACTGCTACTACCATTCTCTTCTTGCCAGACACTGCTGATGTCATTAAATATAAAGTGTTGTCCAACACTGTAAACACCAGGCTTATGCTGTGGCACTTATGTTAAGTACTGTGCTTTGAAAATACATAGGAGTTTTATTCTCACTGAAGTCAACTGTGTGTGCATTCAACAATCACTATGGTAACAATTTTAGAACAATATGTACAGTATGGCTACAAGAGGATCTTACAATCTGTGATGCAAGCTAATATAATGATGGCCATTGCTGCCCTTACATTACATGTTCCTTCTATAACAGCTGTAGTAATATGCCTCCTAAGAATTGTTGACATTTTATGATACATTTTTATGTATATTGCTGGTGTATTAGGACGTGTTGCTGTAGTGGAGCAGATCAACCTTCTACACAGTTCACATTCCACCATCACAGTGACACTTACAGTATAGCACAGGCATGCATGTCTCTACATATCATCATTAAATATTCTGTGATGGACAGCAATATTTATTTATTTATTTATTTTATTTGACATTTGTTGACCGGGTTGGTCCATCTGGGATGAGGCCCTTTTTCAGTGGAGACCCGGGGAGAAAAGCTCCATAGTTACAAAGCATATACAAGCTCCAAAAAAAAAACATATGCAAGTACACAGAAAAATACATAATGTAAACCGAGTATACAATAATAAAACTGATTACAGATTATATACAGTGTTGGCTAGCTATGTATATTTTGGTGGGTAGACCAGGAAAAATAGTACTTACAGTAAAGAGAAAGCAAGTTAGCAAGGAAGTTTCTGGGTAGCAGTGAAGGAGAGATAAAAGTGCAGCAGTAGTTGTTGAACATTCTACTGGTGTGGAGATTGTAATAGTAAAGGAAAGTTAAGGGGTAAGAGTTAGGGAAGGATTTTGAAGGGAAGAAGGGAGGGTGAGTTTGGAAGGAGGTAGTGTTAGGTACTAGTAGGAGGAAAAGTAGTGAGTGATTGGTCTGGAGAGATGGGTTAGTCAGGGGGCTGTTAACAGAGGCAAAGTTTATTTAAGTTAAGGTGATTTTGCACAGTCATTTTAGATAGAAGTTTGGATGCAGCGTTTCGGATGTCCAGTGGGAGTTTATTCCAGTGTTTGGCGGGGTAAGAGCTATACAGTTTTTTTTCCTGTGTTGAGTTTGGAATTGGTTATGGTCAGAAGGTGTTGATCAGAGCTCCAGAGTGTTCTAGCTGGGGTGCAGGATGAGATGATGGGCGATATGGCAGGGCAGAAGGTGGGCTGGTATAGGACAAAATTGATTATTTGGAGCTGGGAGAGAGTAAGGTTGTGAGGGAACTCTAACCATTTCAGTTTTTGTAGAGCAAGACAGTGGTGAGCAGAGCAAGGGAGCTCAGAGGCAAATTTTGCTACTTTGTTAAAAGTGGATTCAAGTTTGGTTATAAGAGAGGTTTGCAGGATGGTGAGAATCTGAGAGCCATAGAGAAGGGTTGGAAGAAGGTAGGCATGTGATAGAGCAATTTTTGCTTGAGAGGAGAGAACGTTTTTGTTTCCGTAAGGAAGGCCTAGTTTTTGGTGGGTTTTCTTGATGTTGTTTAGTACATGCTGGTCAAATTTTAGTTTGTCATCAATGATGACCCCAAGTAGTTTAATGTGATTATCCACCATGATAGGTGTGCTGTTGTGGGAGGTGATGGAGAAGTTTGGTTTCAGGTGAGTCATTGTTTTTTGTAGAAAGAGTAGGAGTTTAGTCTTTTTTGGATTTAGGATTAGATGGTTTTGATTCAGCCAGGTCTCGACAGACAAGAAGGATTCCTGAGTTTAGTATGGAGTTTGGGAAGTTTGTCTGCAATGGTGATGACTGTGGAGTCATCAGCATATTGCATTAGGAATGAGTGTGGTGTAGAGCTAGATAACTAATTGGTAAAAATGTTGAAAAGCAGTGGTCCTAGGATTGATTCTTGGGGAACTCCCATCAGCACTGGAAGTTTTGAGGAGATAGCTTAATCCCATTGGATGGACTGGGAGCGGTTGCTAAGATAACTAAAGAACCAGGAGATGGTGGCAGGGGATAGGTTTAATTCGGAGAGTTTCTCTAAGAGTAATGGATGGTGGACAGTATCAAATGATTTTGATAGATCAAGAAAGAGACAAGAGGCAAGTTTATTTTGCTCTCTAGCTTGAGCAATAGTATTTATGAAGGAGATGAAAGCTGTAGAAGTGCTATGGCCAAGGTGGAAACCATGTTGGGTGGGGGTAATTAAGTTGTCTTTCATGAGATGCTGGAGAATTTGTTTGTGTATACATTTTTCCAAGATTTTGGATAGGGGAGATAGTATTGCAATGGGCCTATAGTTCGTTAGTTCAGTAGAGTTACTTTCCTTGTGGTTAGGTATAGTGCAAAACTTCTTCCAGATGACTGGGACTGTAGCTTCAGTAATAGATCTGTTCATGAGGATAGAGATGGGTAGGGCTATGGAGTTAGCAGCTAGCTGGAGAAACAGTGGAGGGAGTCCACCTGTGGAGGGGGAGCAAGGTTTGAGCTTAAGGAGCAGCAATTTTATGTAAGAGGTAGATACTGTTTGTAGGCTGAAAGTAGGTGAGGGGGTTAGGGTGGTTAGGGGGGAGGCAGGTGGGGTGGTGTTGGAGTTGGAATGATTCATAAGTTTGCTAATGGACTCTATGAAGTATGAGTTGAAGTTAGTAGCAGTTTGGAGAGGAGTAAGTGTGGGGCTTGGGTGGGGGGTGGATGGGTTTCCTGTATGTAGGATATTGTTAATAGTATACCAGAATGTGTATAGGTGTGTTTTTTTTGGGGGGGGGGTTAGTATAGTAATTTTTTTGTTGTCTTTATTAGATTGCTTTGCCCGGTTACCAAGTTGTCTGTATTGTTGTAGGTGAATGGCAAATTGGTTTTGATCCAGAGTTTCCATTATTTGTCTCTCTGTGCCATTAGTGAAAGAGTGGAGGGAATAAGCCAGGTGGATACAGTGGATTTAATTCTGATCATGTGTAAGGGGGCCAGGGAGTTTAAAATTTTGAGGTATGTGTTGTTAAATCCCATGATTGCTTCCTCGAGAGGTAAATGTTTGAGAAAGGTCCAGTCAATAAGGTAGAGCTTATAGTTGAGTTAATTTGGGTCTAAGTTTTTTTACCTTAAGGCAGGTTTCAAATATATGAGGTTTGAGTGTGTGTTGAGTAAAGCGGAGGACTTTGGTAGGAGAGTGGTCGCTAAAGGTGTCAGGAAGGGTTTCAGGGAACCAAAAAACGTTCAGTGCTCTGCCAAAGTCCCACCAAACAAGCAAAATACAAAATCCAAAAATAAGAAAAGTGGAACACTGCTGGAGTTTCTATATCCTTTATTAAAAATACACAAAGTTGCCAAAGATAAGCGCTTTCGGGTGAAGACCCTTCATCAGATAACATACAGACAAACATACCAGCAATTTAAACTTATATCCAGCCAATGAGAAATCAATATATAACCCGCCTTTTCTGTAGAGCTGGCTTTAAAGGTACAAACTCATTTAGCCCAGGGTTCCTATGGGCCATTAATTCAAGTATCCATTTGGATTCTAAAGATTCTGTAAGGAGCTTGATGTCACCTCCTCTGTTGTTTAATATGAGATTGGCCACAGCTCTAAATCTAAAATTATGCGTAGGGTTTATCTCAATATGCCTATAAAGGGCATTATGTGTGTCTTTATTCTTTATAGATGACAAATGTTGAAGCACCCTTACCTTCAACATGCAGTTGGTTTTTCCCACATAGAACCCAGGTCATTGTGTACACTCTGCCAGATATACTAAATTATATGTCCTGCAAGTAGCCTTAGCCTTAAAATTAAAAATATTACCACTAACTGGGTGTGTAAAGGAGGTTTCCTTATTAATAAAGGGACATGCTTTGCAATAGCCACATGAAACACTACCTACTCTTTCCTTGAATGAGTTTAGGGTGGTTAAAGTTTTCTCTTTACACAGTATGTCTTTTAAATTCTTATTCCTCCTATAGCCAAACCTAGGATTGACTCCTATAATACTTCTCAACTTACTGTCACCCCTCAGAATGTTCCAATTCCTGTTGACTATATCCCTTATGTCCCCACTGTTGCTACTGTATGTAAAGAACAATTTCGGTTCCTCCGGCATAAAGCGTGCAGAAGTGGATGCTTTCACTTCCCCTACCTTACACCTAAGCCATGGCTTGAACTTATTCTCCCTCTTTTGATGGTTAATATCAACTACCTTATTAATTAGTTTTCCTTTGTACCCCCTTTCAAGGAAACAGCTCTTCAGGACATCCACTTCCTTCTCATATTGTGTGTCCTCCAGGCATAGCCTGGATATCCTGCCAACCTGTCCCTGGATGATATTGGGAAACATAGAACGGGGATGCATGCTATCAAAACACAGCATGGTGTTCTTCCAACAATCCTTCCTATATAGACAGGAAGAAAAACCTGTCTTGGTTTGTGAAATACATATGTCAAGAAAATCTATCTGTGTGTCGGAATAATTCATTGTAAATCTGAGGAAGGAAGTGGTGGAGTGCAAATAATCCACAAAATCCTCCAATAATGCTGAACCTCCCTTCCAAAGGAAGAAAACATCATCTACAAAACTTGTATACATGTGGATATACTGCATCCATTCATGGTTGTTAAATATAACATCCCTTTCCCAATACCAGAGGACCAAGTTAGCATATGTATTAGCACAGGGGGTGCCCATGGCTACCCCCTGTGCTTGTCTATATGTTTGTTGGACTCCTATAAACACATTATTTTCCAAAACTGTGGTTAATAGTATCCTGACCAAAACTATTTTCTCTTCATCCACACCCATGTCTTTCAAAACCATACCGATGGCATGGACACCATATTCATTGCTAATCACAGTGAAAAGACTGTGAACATCCAATGTCACCATCAAGAAGTTGCCCTGTACCTTATCACAATTTACCTCCCCTACTTTCTGCAAAAAGTCACCTGTGTCCTTGAGTATAGAGGTCACCCTATCTACATAGGGACGAAGTGTGTACTCAAGCCAAATGGAAATATTTTCTGTGACCCATCCCCTGCCTGAAACAATGGGTCGGAGAGGAGGGTCAATAAGAGATTTATGAATCTTGGGTAGGGCCTTGAAAATAGGAGTAACCGCCTTTTCTATCCATAAAAACTTAAACAGATCTTCACTTATTTTCATTTCAAAATTTAACCGTTTTAGGCAGTTGTGTACCTTATCTACCAACAACTTAACACCTATCGGATTGATCTGTATGTATACTTGATTATCTGATAGTAATTCCTGCATTTTCCTTACATACACAGTGGTATCTAACACTACCACGGCACCCCCTTTGTCCGCCATTTTTATGACAAGATCTTTGTTGTCACTCAGTTCAAATAAGGCTTTTTTCTGAGCCTGTGTCAGATTATAAAACTCATGAAAATCCCTTTTTTGAAAGTACTCCTGCAAATCATATTCACAGCTGCTAATGAATAAATTTAAGGCTGGAGAAAAAGGTGGTACAAAACTGCTAGGTTGTTTTAACATGGTTCTATTTTCATTATTTGTCCCAAAAGTGCACTTTAAGGCTAAATTCCTACAAAAAAGCATTAAATCTAAAACCACCTCATTAAAAACACTAACCCTGCCGGGCACAAACGTCAAGCCTTTGTTAAGCACATATAACTCATCCTTCGTCAAAACATATGAAGATAAATTAAAAACAATACCATTGTTATTATTAAAAGTCAGTCTAATGTCTTCCTCCTTTTGTTCGGGTCTCTGTCCTCGCTTGAGGAACGTTTCCATGCTCCACGCTTCTTGACTGGAGCTGGAAGTTGATCCAAAAAACGTTGACGTCCCTGTGTGTGCTTGGGACGTGCTCCCATTGCTGTTCCTTCTAAGGCGATCGCTTTAGATCGTACTGTCTGCCCACATGCTGGCAAATTAATGGAACATGCCGTAGATAAAAGATTCTCAGATCCTGTTCCTTCATGTGGAACCACTTCATTTTCCACAGTCGCCCTCGACCCCCCTTCTTGTGGATCCCTGGATGGTTCTGTACAAACACTCCTCTGCGACACACTAGGACCACTGGTTAACATACTGTCTGTAGGTGTAACCAAACTTTCCGTCAGACTCCTCCCCTCCTGCTGATGTCGGAATGACTTCTTGGTGGTTCCGTCACTCAAAGCAGAGTGTAGGGCTTTGTTCCTCGGCCAAACGAAGATGTTACCTCGGGTAAAATCTTCGTAATCTCTCTTCAGTTTGTGTATTTTTTTGTACGCAATTTTTCATCACTGTCAGATAGTGTGCAAAAAAGTTGTTCCAAACATGTGGTATGGACTATATCACAAAATTCTGTTTCTAGCTTGAGACGCAGAGCCTCAACCTCCTTTTTGAGTATAGCTATCTCCGGAGCAAAGAAACCATTCAGAATATCCATGTATTTGAAACTGGTTTGGATATTCAACGACTGCCATTGAGCTAACAACTCTGGATAGCGTTCGCCCTGCGTGGGCATACACAAAATCCTCATTCTCCTTGGCACTATACCATAAAGTTGACAAGCTTCTAAATGGTATGTCTGCCATTGCAGACATTGCAGCCTTCCTGCCTTGTAGCTCAAATCATGCAGAAGATTGTCAAAATTCTTATCAGTAGCTACCGGAACCTTTTTAGTTGCCATATCAGTCTTATTAACTGCAAATCCCAAATTGAGCAAATGGTTTTCTTGAAGGAAAAAGTCTTTAACACCAACACGGGAGTGCTCACCTCTCGTTACTCCATCTCCATTCATAGTATCAGAAGACATAGTTGCTTTCTTACCCTCCATAGCATGCATAGCACAAGAGAACAAAAGCAAACAAGTATCCAAAAAACGTTCAGTGCTCTGCCAAAGTCCCACCAAACCAGCGAAATGCAAAATCCAAAAATAAGAAAGGTGGAACACTGTTGGAGTTTCTATATCCTTTATTAAAAATACACAAAGTTGCCAAAGATAACATATAATTTAGTATATCTGGCAGAGTGTACACAATGCCCTGGGTTCTATGTGGGAAAAACCAACTGCATGTTGAAGGTAAGGGTGCTTCAACATTTGTCATCTATAAAGAATAAAGACACACATAATGCCCTTTATAGGCATATTGAGATAAACCCTATGCATAATTTTAGATTTAGAGCTGTGGCCAATGTCATATTAAACAACAGAGGAGGTGACATCAAGCTCCTTACAGAATCTTTAGGATCCAAATGGATACTGGTATTAATGGCCCATAGGAACCCTGGGCTAAATGAGTTTGTACCTTTAAAGCCAGCTCTACAGAAAAGGCGGGTTATATATTGATTTCTCATTGGCTGGATATAAGTTTAAATTGCTGGTATGTTTGTCTGTATGTTATCTGATGAAGGGTCTTCACCCAAAAGCGCTTATCTTTGGCAACTTTGTGTATTTTTAATAAAGGATATAGAAACTCCAGCAGTGTTCCACCTTTCTTATTTTTAGGGTTTCAGGGAAGTGATATTTTTCAGGATGGGATACAAGTATCCAGTCAAGTATGGAAGAGTGGGTGGAGGATTTGGTGGAATAGGTTGGAGTTGTGACTAATTGGGAGAAACCATGTAGGTTTATGGAGGTAGAGGGAGATATGGTTGTGAGTGTGGACCAGTTGATATTGACATCTCCCATGATGATAGTCTCATTGTGGAGGTCTGAGAAGAGAGTGGAAAGTAATCTTTCAAGTACAGTGAGGTTGTCACTGGGTGGGATGTAGATAGCAGCTATGTATAGAGAGTTGTGGGGGTTTATTCGACAGTTGGCCAGAAGGAGTTCAGCAGGGGAATCGGGGGGGAGGGGGAAGGTACGGGAGTAAGTGTGAGGTTATCTCTGTACAGGAATGCAACACCACCTGCTTTTCTTTTTGTTCTGTCTAGTCTTAGGATGTTATAACCAGGAGGGAGTATGTCCCTATTGGGGATGTGAGATTTTAACCAAGTCTCACTAAGGGTTATTATATCTGGAGGGTGGTGTGAGATCCAAGAATGGAGTTCAGTAATTTTAGTTACTATGCTTCTCAGGCTGATAGAGTATAAGGATATGTGTTTTGGTGGGATATTATGGTTAGGGGTGGTGGTATGTTTGAGGGTAATATCTGAGGATACTGGTTGAGCTGGGCCAGGGTTGGGATGTATGTTACCTGACAGTAAGAGAGAGAGGAGAGAAAGGATTGTCTGAGATTTGTGAACAATGAGCAGGTGGCACTTAGGCTTTCCTTTACTGTATGTTGTTTTGCTTGAACCATGTTTTATGTGTGGAGGTAAGGTTATGTAACCACTGCTGGGTACTGGGTTTAAGAATGAGTGAGGTAGTTGAGTGAAAATGGGTGGTCAAGTAGAAGTGGGTGGGTGAAAGAAGGGTTCAAGGGGAAAGGTGTGGGAGTTTAGGTTGTATAGAATTGTAAGAGTGGAGGTAGCCAGTAGTTTCAGAAGAAGGGAGTAGTAGAGCATAGTGGGCTGTAGGTTAGGTGAGGAGTGCTAGTGTTAGAGTAGGGCGGTACAAGTAGGAGTAGTTATTTAAGGTTGAAGTTAGAGGCAGACAGAGTGAAGAAGTATGGGGTTGGGGATGAGGTATACTGAGTAGAGATTAAAGTGGAAAAAGGCTTTCTCCAGGGACTGATATTGTGTTTCCCTGATCTGCACTATACAGCAGTTATAGGGTAAGAAAGCTACATCTATAAAACCAAGTAACATAAATCCCAAGCACAAAAGTTAGATCCAATAGGGCTTATAGGGACTGGAATGAGTTAATAAAATAACAAGGGGAAAAGCACTCTTGCCCTTTAGAACATCAGTCATTCCGGTGTTCACCACACCAGTACTGGTTTATAGGAGAATAAAGTACTAGTAGTAATTAGGTTACAGTTATTTCTTAAAATCAACCTACACTTTATGTTAAGCAGTGAAAATCACTCTTTGTTCAGGTGCTGAGGGGTCCATAGTTTAGTTCTTATCTTTGGGAATTTCTGGTACTGAAGCAAAGGTCCCATAGCTGAAAAGGTGTTTTTTTTTAAATATGTAAAAGGACTAGAGTGAAACTGGTGGGGGAAAGTAAAATAAAACAGATAAGTGTAAGTTGAGTAATATAGCATCAAAAAGCATCAAGTTTGCACAAAACACATTCAATTCCCAGGTTTTACCCTCAATTAATGTATTTTAGCCTTAGTATTACCTCTACCATAAGATACTTTCGCCAGGTATTGGCACTCAAAGCAGATGTATATTTATTTTCAGGAGATACACTATCTAATGGCTGCTACAGAGCTCTGCCTTATCTGGTTAAGCATAAACATGTGATGTTTAGATCAACTAGAATGTTGCCTGTGAGCTGTTCTTGCAAAATTCTATAATAGTTCACAACCATCAGTAACACCCTACAACTAGATCGTACACATAACTACAACTGCAGCAAATATCGTATTACATCTAGAAAGTGATGTTATATCAGGAGTGAATGCCTGTTAAAATGAATGCTAGTATTATAACATCTAAATTGCTCCACAATTAGCAAAAAGCACATTAAGGTCTGTAGCAAACAGTATACTGGTGAAATAAGTACATGGTGTGTCCCTGGGGATATAACAGAGCCATTGATTTACAGGGTGCATTTGTTCAGACCTCCCTAGCAGGGATTAAACTAACACATGTTACAAAGCAAGGCAGAGTCTTCAAAACTTCAGATATTAGTAGTATCCCAGTATATAAACACAGTAAATAGCATTACACAAGCAACATGTGAAGATAAGTTACATATGAAAATATAACAGTTTTCTTATTTGGCGTGTAAGCACCGCCATGCGGTGGTGAAGAGGTAGTCAGGGAGGACAGTTTGAAAATGGTGACAGTGATTCCATGAAGCTGAAATAAGCATGCCCGGAAGTAGGTAATAAGTAAGGTCATACACCAAAGCAGGTGGTATTCATCTGTGCAGGTCAGACCCCCCTTCAGCCAAGGGTTCTTCCAAAAACAATCAACAGTTTAGGCAAAGGCTTTCTCCAGGGACTGATATTGTGCTTTCCTGGTCTGCACTATACAGCAGTTATAGTGTAAGAAAGCTACCTCAATAAAACCAAGTAACATAAAGCCCAAGCACAAAAGTTAGATCCAATATGGCTTATAGGGACTGGAATGAGTTACTAAAATAACACGAGGAAAAGCACTCTTGCCCTTTAGAACATCAGTCATTCCAGTGTTCAGCACATCAGTACTGGTTTATAGGAGAATAAAGTACTATTTATTTTATGTATTGCATTTGATTACCGGGAAAGTCCACTGGGCCTGACGAACCCATTTTCAGTGGAGGCCTGGGGAGAAAAGCTCCACAGTTATATATACAGAAAATTTTGAAACAGTACAGTAAAAGTATTTTTGGAGAAAAGCTCTACAGTTATCTGAACAGTCAAAAATTTTAAAGATAATACAGTAATCATATGTAATTAACATTATATACAATACAGGGAATAACAGACATTTTGGGATATAGCAACTATTTGTTTTTATACAATGAAGTGAGAGTAAAAGATCTCCATAGGTGATAGGCAGAGAGAAAGGCTGACAATCTGAAATAGTGATAGTTAGAATAGAGAGAGGAGAGCTAGGGAGAGAAGAAGAAATGTATGGCAGAGTGGTATAGGGGGAAGAAGAGATAGTAAGTTGGGAGGGTCAGGTTTTATGGTTGTTGGTATAGTTACAGGAACATATCCATTATGTGGTGAGATGAGATTTAAGTGATTGTTTTAAAGGTAATGGGATTAGTGATTGCTCTAAGTCCAGGGGTAAGATTGTTCCATAGTTTGGAGACAGAAAAGGAGTATAACATATGGCCAGCGGAAAGCTTAGGTTAGGTTTATCGACATTTAGTAGTAGTTTATTTTCAGATCTAAGTTGTCGGTTTGGGTGGTAGATGGTCAGTATACTAGTGAGGGATGGGCAGGCATCAGGGAAATAAATAAGTTTATGGGCGATGGTAAGTTGTAGATATGCTAGACGGTGGGGAAGTTCAAGCCAGTTGAGTTCTTGCAGTGTAGTACAATGATGGGTGGAGAATTTAGTATTGGTGGCAAATTTGCCATTTTTGTTGTAGCATGAATTTAGAGTTTTTTAGAGTGGATTGTATGTTTGTAAGGATGGGTCCGCCATACAGGAGGGTTGGAAGCAAGTATGCCGAGGTGAGAGCTTGTTTTGCCAGAGGAATAAGCTAGTGGTTGTGTCTATAAAGGGATCCTAGTTTCTTATGGGTTTTTTGATGTTATTGTGGATATGAAGGTTAAAGGTTAGGTTGTCATCGATGGTGATACCAAGCAGCTTAGTGTTGGGGACGACGTCTATGATAGTTTTGTTTTGGGACTGAATAGTGAGTTCTGATTTATTTATTGGGAAGTTTTTGGTTGGAGTAAAGATAAGGAGTTTTGTTTGTTGGGGTTTAGGGCCAGATGGTTCTGGGACATCCATGATTCAGTGGAGGAAAAAGCTTCTTGGGTAAGCTGTTGTAGTAGGGAGAAAGATTTGGAGGAGCAGATGATAGTGGATTCATCTGCATATTGTATTAGAGTAGAGTTTGAAAGACTAGTATGGTAGTCATTGATAAATACACTAAGGAGGAGGGGTCCTAATATGGAGCCTTGGGGTACACCTGTTTTGGTATTTATGAACGGGGAGAAGCAGTGTTGCCAGATGGTAAACTGTTGCCTGTTGGTAAGACAGTCAGAGAACCACTGGAGAGTAGAGGAAGATAGGCTAAGGTTGGATAGTTTGAATAGTAGGAGGGGGTGTGAGACTGTATCAAATGCTTTTGAGAGATCGAGAAAGAGTGCAGATACTATGGATCCAGAGTCACGGGCTCTGCTAACAGTGTCTAGGAATGAGATAAGGGCGGTGTTGGTACTATGTCCTGGTCTAAAGCCATGCTGGGTGGGGGAGAGCAGTTGTTCTGTGACTAGGTGTTTGAGTAGCTGGGAACTGGATACATTTTTCGAGTATTTTTGAAATGGGGGAGAGTATGGCAATGGGTCTGAAGTGAGAAATGTCACCTTTATGAAGTGGAAAAACATATGCTTTTTTCCAGATATCAGGTATGCATGATTCTTGGATAGATCTATTGATGAGGATGCTGATGGGATATGCTATTGAAGAGGCTGATTGTTGTAAGAATTCAGCAGGTAGGTTATCAGGGACAATAGTGCATGGTTTTAGTTTGAGAATGAGTTTTTTTATGGTTGAGGTGGGTATAGGAGAGAGAGAAAAAGTAGGAATAGAAGTGGAAGGCAGATGAGATACATTGCTGTTTGGTGGATTGGTGTTAATGGGAGGGAAGGTGGTAGTAAGTTTATTGATGGATTCTATGAAGTAGGAGTTAAAGAGTAAGGCTAGCTCGGAGGGTGATTTGTCAGGGTTTGGGGATGGATTATGGTGTGTCCCAGGGTGTAGAAGGGCATTGACTGCTCCCCAAAATGTTTTTAGGTTATGGTAGTGTTGATTTTGGATTCTTTGGAAGTAATCTTTTTTATTTTATGTAACTAATCATTTGGCTTGATTGTGAAGTTATTTGTATAGAGTCAGGTTGGAATCTGTTTTGTTTTTTTGCCAGGATTTCCAGGCTTTGTCTCTACAGGCCATGATTTGTTTTGTGGTCAAGCTAAGCCAATTAGCATGATTAGCTTTTACTCTTTTTTGTCTTTGGGGGGCTTGAGTATTAAGGATCCTGAGAAATGTGGAGTTAAAGGACTCTACTGCTTCATTTAGGGGGAGAGATTTTAAGGGATTCCAGTTGATTTTGTGCAATACCTCATTGAGAGCTGTGGGGGAGAAATTGGATAGAGCTCTGATATACTTGTATTGATGCAAATTTGGTATATTGGTGGACTTGCGTACCATAAATGTTGGTGAGTGGTCACTGATACTATCTGGGAGTATACCTGAGGTGGAGATATTTCTAGGGTCTGATACCATGATCCAGTCTAGAATTGTACCTTTGCTATTTTGTTTGTTTGGTCTTATGATATCTGAGATTAGTTGAGTGTAGGTATGAAGGTTTAAGCCTAAGGATGGTTTGTCATTGGAGATATCTGACCAGTTAATATTGACATCACCTAGGATGATTGTTTCATTTTTTATGTTGTTGGCAGGCCAGGTAATGATGTCTTCTAAAACTGGAATGTTACTGCCTAGTGGGATATATATAACTATGATACATAGGTTCTTTTGATTGTTTAGTTTTAGGAAGGAAATGAGTAATTCTGCATTGGAGAAGGTGGGAGAAGTCTTAGAGTAGGGAATCACTGTGAAGGTGTTTGGATATAGTAGGGCTATGCCCCCTCCTTTTTTGCATAGCCTGTCTGTTCTTAGACAGGAGTAGTTTGGGGGTAGAAATTCTGTGTCTTTTATATATGGTTTTAGCCAGGTTTCAGTGATGGCTGTAAAGTCAGGTTTGTATTGGCTTAGCCATCCATGTAGTTGGGGTATTTTATTTCTTATACTTTGGATGCTAATGTTAGTGAAGCAGATGGACTTTTTGTCATTTAGGGTATGTTGAGAAGTGGGAGAAGGGCCGGGATTAGGGTGTATCTCCCCACTTAGCAGTAGAATGGGAAGGGGGAGGTAGGATTTTGGATGAGGAAAATGTTGTTGGTTTTTGGATTGATACTGAATGGGGCTAGGTATAGTATTATGTGTGGAAAGGATTATTAATTTAGACTGTAGGATTAGATTGTTGGTGTACAGACTAGACCAGACTGCTGAGTAGCTTTGGAGGAAGCTAAAGTGAGGAGTTGTTGAAGATGGTGGTGTGTGAGATATAAGAGCTTGGTGAGGAGAGGAGAGGTGAAGAAGTAAAGAGAGATAGGATGTGAATGTAATGAGAGCCAGTTTGTGCATGAAGGACATATTGAGAGTAGTAGGTTAAATTTAAGAGAGAATCTTATATAAGGGTAATAAAATTATTATGTAGGTGAGATAGATGTAGAAGGTATAAGAGGTGTTAAGTGTAGAAGTATAGGTGTGATACCAGGGTAAGTTAGGAGGGTGGAGATATGGTATAGGGGGTGGGGATGTATATAAAGTGTAAGGTGAAAGAAAGGGGAAGGGCTAGGAGGAGATTTGGTGTGTGGGTGTCTGTTGCTAAGGGGTGTGGTTCAATTGAGTGTGGGGGAGGAGTCTGGATAACTATAAAAGTAATTGATGTGGGGATGGGTGGGAATGGGGGTAGGGTAGGGGAGCGTAGAGAGCCAAAGCGTAGCGAGGGCGAATGGAGCGGGGCAACCCCAGCTGAGAGGTGAGCCTGCTAGAAACAATCAGGAACTTTATCAAAAAATGTCGTCCTTGTAAGCTAAGATTGGGTTGCAGGAGAAAGGGAGAATTTGGTAACTGTAGTTAATTACAGGGGCAGTAAAATTCCTTTGAGATTGAAAGTATTTCTTAGTTCTAATACCTTATCTTTTCAAAATCAGGTTTGGTATTTAGTATTTCTTTTATTTGTTATTTATTTTACTTCTTTTAAATTAGTTTGGTTATTTGTATTCAATTGGGAAGTAAGAGCACGCTCTAGTTTAAGCAGGCCTAAATCCCGCTTGCTATAACAGGAGTAAGGTGCTACGAATGCCGTATATTTTAGGGTGTTCAAAGTTCCGTAATTCAAATTGGGTTAGGTATGTAGTGGGCTTATTTAGTAGTACCAGACTGCCACCTGGTGGCAGTAAGGGGATTCAGCCGAAATTCACGAGTGAACCGAGTAAGTTAATAAGGACAGGGTGGTCTGAGTGAGTGTACAAGCCAGATGAAACACTAACAAAATCTAAAAAACAGAGAAGTAATATCAGTAGAAAAAGAACAGTAGGTTAACACCTATGCTTAGTTTATAGGTTAGGTCACCTTAAATTGGAAGGGGTGGGTGTCCAGTATGAAGTGCTCAAGAGGTTCTGTGCAGTTGTATAGATAGGGCAGCCCGTTTGTATAAATGTTAGCTTTCTGAAACTTAGTTTGTAGGTTAGGTCACCTTAAATTGGAGGGGGTGGGTGTCCAGTATGAAGCGCTCAAGAGGTTCCGAGCAGTTGTATAGATAGGGCAGCCCATTTGGATAAACGCTGGCTTTCTGAAACTTAGTTTATAGGTTAGGTCACCTTAAATTGGAGGGGGTGGGTGTCCAGTATGAAGCGCTCAAGAGGTTCTGAGCAGTTGTATAGATAGGGCAGCCCATTTGGATAAACGCTGGCTTTCTGAAACTTAGTTTATAGGTTAGGTCGCCTTAAATTGGAGGGGGTGGGTGTCCAGTATGAAGCGCTCAAGAGGTTCCAAGCAGTTGTATAGATAGGGCAGCCCATTTGGATAAACGCTGGCTTTCTGAAACTTAGTTTATAGGTTAGGTCACCTTAAATTGGAGGGGGTGGGTGTCCAGTATGAAGCGCTCAAGAGGTTCTGAGCAGTTGTATAGATAGGGCAGCCCATTTGGATAAACGCTGGCTTTATGAAACTTAGTTTATAGATTAGGTCACCTTAAATTGGAGGTGGTGGGTGTCCAGTATGAAGCGCTCAGGAGGTTCTGAGCAGTTGTATAGATAGAGCAGCCCATTTGGATAAACGCTGGCTTTATGAAACTTAGTTTATAGGTTAGGTCACCTAAAATTGGAGGGGGTGGGTGTCCAGTATGAAGCGCTCAAGAGGTTCCAAGCAGTTGTATAGATAGGGCAGCCCATTTGGATAAATGCTGGCTTTCTGAAACTTAGTTTATAGGTTAGGTCACCTTAAATTGGAGGCAGTGAGTGTCCAGTATGAAGCGCTCAAGAGGTTCTGAGCAGTTGTATAGATAGGGAAGCCCGTTTGGATAAATGCTGGCTTTCTGAAACTTAGTTTATAGGTTAGGTCACCTTAAATTGGAGGGGGTGGGTGTCCAGTATGAAGCGCTCAAGAGGTTCCAAGCAGTTGTATAGATAGGGAAGACCATTTGCATAAATGCTGGCTTTCTGAAACTTAGTTTATAGGTTAGGTCGCCTTAGATTGGAGG
Source organism: Protopterus annectens (assembly GCF_019279795.1). Taxonomy (NCBI): domain Eukaryota; kingdom Metazoa; phylum Chordata; order Ceratodontiformes; family Protopteridae; genus Protopterus; species Protopterus annectens. The sequence continues at coordinate 491,020,226 of NC_056732.1, forward strand.
GGGTGATTGTCCAGTATGAAGCGCTCAAGAGGTTCCGAGCAGTTGTATAGATAGGGCAGCCCATTTGGATAAACGCTGGCTTTCTGAATGGCTTGTTCACTGCGCAGGGACCGAGGGACATCTAGGATGGGAGGAAGTTATTTAAAAAAAAAAAAAATTAGGTTACAGTTATTTCTTAAAATTTTTTTATTTTTATTTTTTATTTATTTTTATTTTACATTTGTTGACCGGGCTAGTCTAACTGGATATATGTCCATTTTCAGTAGAGGCCTGGGGAGAAAAGCTCCAAGCACTAGCAGTGACAAAGAATATAATATTTAGTAATTAGTCAAGTAAGTTACAGTACATTGTCTGTGTTGGCAAGAACAAAAATAGTAATAAGTCATTTAGTAGGTTGAAGTTAATATCTAATAAGAGAGAGATAAACAACGACAATAATATAGCATTTTTTTTATATATATATATATATATATATATATATATATATATATATATATATATATATTACAAAGTAAGCCTCAAAGAATAGTATGGAAGAGAAGTGTAGAGAGAGCAAGAAGGGGAATAAGATGTCAGTCAGGGTCAGAGCATGGACAAAGCCAGTGAGATTTAAGATGTTCTTTAAGATGTTTTTTAAATCGGAAAGTTGAAGCAAGGGTGGATAATTCAGTAGGAAGCTGGTTTCAGTTTTTACCTACTGTGTTGGAGAAAAGTGAGTCCCCAGCTTTGTTTTTTGACTTAGCAGTGGCAACAAGGAGCTTATTAGCTGAGCGTAGTGTTTCAAGATTTTTGTATGGTGTGATCAGATTGGTGAGGATAGGGGTATTGTTAGGGTGATAAAGGATCTTTTGGGTGATAACTAGCTGTTGACAAAGTAGTTGATTTTGCAGTTCTAGCCATCCCAGTTGTTTAAGGTTGAGACAGTGATGAGTTCTAAATGGGGTACCAGTGGCAAATCTGGCTATATTATTATAACTGGTGGAAAGTTTGGTAAGGTTGTTCTTAGGTAGATTGGTATATATCGCAGAAGCATAGAACAGGGTAGAGATTAATTGGGTCTGGGCAATAATCATTCTCAAATCAACCTACACTTTATGTTAAGCAGTGAAAATCACTCTGTTCAGGTGCTGAGAGGTCCATAGTTTAGTTCTTATCTTTGGGAATTTCTGGTACTGAAGCAAAGGTCCCGTAGCTGAAAAGGTGGGTTTTTTTAAATATGTAGAAGGACTAGAGTGAAACTGGTGGGGGAAAGTAAAATAAAACAGATAAGTGTAGGTTGAGTCATATAGCATCAAAAAGCATCAAGTTTGCACAAAACACATTAAATTCCCAGGTTTTATCCTCAATTAATGTCTTTTAGCCTTAGTATTACCTCTACCATAAGATACTTTCGCTAGGTATTGGCACTCAAAGCAGATGTATATTTATTTTCAGGAGATACACTATCTAATGGCTGCTACAGAGCTCTGCCTTATCTGGTTAAGCATAAACATGTGACCTTTAGATCAACTAGAATGTCGCCTGCGAGCTGTTCTTGCAAAATTCTATAATAGTTCACAACCATCAGTAACACCCTACAACTAGATCATACACATAACTACAGCTGCAGCAAATATCGTATTACAACTAGAAAGCGATGTTATATCAGGAGTGAATGCCTGTTAAAGTGAATGCTAGTATTATAACATCTAAATTGCTCCACAATTAGCAAAAAGCACATTAAGGTCTGTAGCAAACAGTCTATTGGTGAAACAAGTACATGGTGTGTCCCTGGGGATATAACAGAGCCATTGATTTACAGGGTGCGTTTGTTCAGACCTCCCTAGCAGGGATTAAACTAGCACATGTTACAAAGCAAGGCAGCGTCTTCAAAACTTCAGATATTAGCACTATCCCAGTATATAAACACAGTAAATAGCATTACACAAGCAACATGTGAAGATAAGTTACATATGAAAATATAACAGTTTTCTTACTTGGTGTGTAAGCACCGCCGTGCGGTGGTGAAGAGGTAGTCAGGGAGGACAGTTTGAAAATGGTGCCAGTGATTCCATGAAGCTGAAATAAGCTTGCCCGGATGTAGGTAATAAGTAAGGTCATACATCAAAGCAAGTGGGGAGGTGGTATTCGGCTGGGAAGGTCAGAACCCCCCTTCAGCCAAGGGTTCTTCCAAAAACAATCAATAGTTTAGGCAAAGGCTTTCTCCAGGGACTGATAGTGTGTTTCCCTGGTCTGCACTATACAGCAGTTATAGGGTAAGTAAGCTACCTCTATAAAACCAAGTAACAAAAAGTCCAAGCACAAAAGTTAGATCCATTAGAGCTTATAGGGACCGGAATGAGTTAATTAAATAACAAGGGGGAAAGCACTCTTGCCCTTTAGAACATCAGTCGTTCAGCATGCCAGTACAGGTTTATACTTATTATATATTATGAATTATATAAATTCATATTGATTACATGGTCGCATCAGTCTTGCCTCATACACATGTTGTCATGTTGTGATATACACAACCAATGTATCACATTCTTTGATTCAGTTGCAACCTTGTGGAGTTCATTGTATGTGCAGTTGTGTTGCTATACCCAAGGATTGTTGAGGTGGTCAGAAGCACCATTGTGTGTCTATTATCTTGCTATACCCAAGGATTGTTGAGGTGGTCAGTAGCACCATTGTGTGACTATTACTATTTGTGTCAGGAAATGTTCTGCATGAGCCACAAACAACTGATCTCTAAAGTGTCCTGATATGGCACTAGGCCACTCAGACACAGTTTGCCAATGAAACACATACAGGCATATGATATGCAATTGATGTAAGTACATGACATAGATATAGTTGTAAGACTGTGTGCATAGTACAAGCATGTAGACTGTGATGAATGACCAAGGATGTAGTTGTTTTGTTTGAAGCGTTAAAACAAGATTAGATTTTGCTGCCTTATTCACTTCATGGAGCTGTGGTTACTGGATTCCTGTATGCTTTGGTGTTTTTAGATTACTCAATTTGTATTCTAAGGAATACAGTTCATCTCTGTGCTCTCTACAGCTGATAACACAGAATCAATAGGCCCTAACAAAATGACAGATTGCTTATAGCATGACTCAAAACATGGACCTACCAGACACAGTCGGTTCCATACTTCAACACAGCCTCCAGACAACCTATGTTACTAGGGAAGGGTGTACATCAACATACATCCTTCTGACTTGGGAGGAACAACACCTGATGCATGCATGTATAGACCCATTCTGACTCTCCTCATCTGTGAGGTAGACCAAAAAGTCATTGTGGACCTTCTCTAAAAGGACACAGGTAATACCCTGACTGTGTACCAAACACGTGTGTGATTTGTTCAGGTTACATCATGTCTGATACATTTATTCAGTGTCCTCAAGAAGGTCAACAAGGGCACACATAATGACAACCCTATCATCCTGAGTAACTTGACCTGGCTAAGGCATTCGACTTAAATTCACACAGAGGTGTTACTGAGAAACTGTCACAAGTGGCCATAAACACCTACATCACTGAGTGGGTAGTCCACTTTATCTATACATGACAGATACATACTGTATTTTGAAGTGTGTGAAATGATCTATATTTACAGTCCAATGATCAGGTCTGCACCTCAGGCCTCTGTGCTAGGCCCTTTCTTGTTCATTATTTAAGTCTCAGATATCAAGACTGACTTACACACCCTTTGTCCAATCAACTTTGTGGAGGACTACAGATTATGGACAATCACTGAATCCAAGTGTGGTACTGTATAATACAGACACTATCAATACACACAAAGGATTGCTGCCACAGCCATGGAGACACAGTAGATGAACAAAAATCATGGGAGATTGGTTACATTTTAAAAGCAAATACACAAGTTAATTATCGATAGCATACCTCTATGAGCTGACCAAGTGGTATGTGACCTGTGGACTCAGGTAAATGGTATGTGGAACATCCATCAGCATGTGCCCACAGTGGTGACTATTCCCTTGTATGTAACACAACTCCTGATGATGTGTAGGATATCCACATCAAAGGCCATTATCATCCCATAGTTCTCAACCCTCATCACACCAATAACTGAGTACAATGCACCCTTTTTGTGTACCTCCCAACATATCTTCCAGGGATGAGTTACTCAAGTGTACCACATTTACCAGAGTGAGCTCCCACACATCTTACTGGGCATACCTAACTATTCTTTTTGTTGCATAACCATTAGCAGTTGATGGTGCGGAACCCCCATCAAGGTATTATGCAAGATGCCTGCATGATACATGTTCCTGTGATGCATACAGTAAACACATAACTGCTTGACAACATTGATGGCATGGTTTACATTCATGACAGTGTGGATTGTGCCATATGTATGCCATGCACACCTGTCAGCTTGCCAGGATTGCTCATAATTTCAAATACAGGTATAACAGTATCCTTCCTAACACCTCTGGCAGATGTTAAATTTTGAGGAAGGTGTGCTTGATTCCCTTCATAGATTGCTGACAAATCCTGACAGCTGTGCAAGTGTGTTCTTGCAGAACCATCTATAATCACTCACAATCACATATGTTATGTCAAATACATGGGATTAATGGCGGTATTATGCTGATATTGTCCATAATTGTGAATGCTTCGATACACTGTTGTCTATGAGCTTGTTGCTATGTATCCCACTTAGATGAGACATATGCTAACATAGCATTCATATTCAGGCAACTCATTTTTTATAGCTTCACAATAAGCAGCTACTCGCTATTGTATATAGTCTCCTTGATATATGCCCTCTCCATTGTTCATGTCAGGATGCTTATATCACAAAGAATCCTCTCCACTGATATGTCACCTTGTGTGACAGTCACATAATATACAATAACTGTGTGATGAGATGACTATACCCACAAAGGAGGTATACACAGCAGTACGTACTGTATCATGTACATGTGTGATTACTGCTCATGCTACAACTGCCTTTTCTTTGTGGTGTATGTACATTGACATGCCCTCGTCTGTTGTACATTACCATGTTTCATCTCTCCTCTTCCCCTGTGTTCATTCCTTTCAATACACACATTTCCCCAGAATAATTATACATACTTCATTGTATGTATCTTTGCTGATCACCACCAAAACATTTATTCTTTATGCCTACAACGTTTGCCATGATTGCACAATATTCTGCACTGACTAAACATTATTATAATATGTTATATTATGTTATGTTACGTTTATATGTTATATAAGCCAACACCCCCTTCATGAAAGCCAGTATTGTTCATGGTCAGTTCATTCACTTGCCCAGAATTATTAGCAATGATTCAGTTTTCCTAGAAGAATGTGCCTTTTTACAGCACCTCTTCACAGCCAAGAGTTACCCTATAACCCTGCTTGAAAACACCATCTGTGAGGTGAGCCAAGCGTGGACCATCAAATTCAAGCCGATTCTTTGTGCTGGCTTTACTAGTCATTCCAAGGCCCATGCAAGAAACAATTTCACCCTTTGTTTCCCCCTCCTAACAAGTAGGGACATGCTTCATTTACGGAACATTCTTTCCCGTAACTGAGTTGTTATACTTAGCAATAAAGAACTCTCCCAAAAGCTAGGCAACTATCCCACCTTTACCTACAAAAGGACCAAAACCCTTAGGTTTTCATTTGAAAAATACTACCAGGATGTATTACAACTGGCATTTCCAGTTATCCCAAGCAACAAAGGTATGTCAACCAGCAGCTCATACAGAGCATGCAAGCATATTTACCAAGCTGATTGTTATGTTTACTCATTGTAAAATGATCATTAAAGTTCCAGGTAGCTTCAATTGTCAGAGCACCAATATTGTTTATGCTTGTTTCTGCTCACAATGACACAATTTCTACAATGGCAAGACGGGTAGAAAATTATCAGACCAGAGCAAAGTACACACAAGAGCAATAAGACCATGGATTACAAGAACACATTTGCCAAACACAATGCAGTGTACAACAATGGTTCATTCAAATTCTTTGTACTCGAATAGATCATATCTTTTGTTGGAGATGTCAATACTTTATTAGAAGTTAAAGAACTGAAATGGCAACTTCTGCTCAAGGCAGAAGCAACACTGGGATGCAATGAAAACTTGAATATCTGAGCTTTGATGGTACAGATAGAAACGATCACCCAACTTACTGTTTATGCAACACGTTATAGCAGTACCAAAGGTCTAACAGTTTTTTAAAATTTCAGCAATCATCTTTAGCTAAGTTACTGTTTTATTTAAAACTCTCTAGAAACAGTTTCCATTGGTCAGTGTATTAGATCTTGAGCAATAGTCCTGATTGGTTACCGTACCACAGCCACTATTTGAATATGCACCCATTTGCATTATTATTCATGTCACTCTTCCTAGTTACTTTACATCAGTTAATGTCAACAAATCATTTTAAAATGTTGTTGACAGTTCTAGAATCTCTAAATGTTATTTTTTTACCTGTCTCTCTCTTAATTTATAATTTTCTGATGAAGTTCTATTAAATAAAGAATGAAAGTGCTAAAATATTGCAGGTCCAGTGTCCTTTCTCAAAGGGTCTTAGAAGTTTTCTTAAGTTTATAATATGTTATGAATTAATTAGTTGCCTTGTATTAAGCCCTGGTAATCATTGTGGCTGTCTGCGCTATCACACAGAACAAGTTTGCCCATAGTTAAACATGTCAGGAAATCTGCAGGTGGTCATGCTGCTTAACATGATATTTTGGCCAGTAACACTGTTGCTAGCCAAAAAACACACTTGTATTTGAGTAATTGTGATGCACAGCATGCTCAGGCAATTAGCACCGCAGCTCATCTCACAAACATGTAAACTCTGTGTAGGCTTTGCACTGAGCCTACACAGGGTTTATTGAACCCCCAGTTCCATCTATTTTACAAAATAATAAAATTCATTAGATAAGCCATTATTTGGTGTTACTTAATGAGGTATTCCACTTGTAGCAAATATTGATTTCTTCATCATAATAACAATGTAACTGGAAATTTCAGGCAGTTGAAGTTCTTCTAAGTTTTGTGAATAGTAATTATCACAGAGAAGGTAGATAGTATTTTTATACTGAAACAAATCTATTTCCACCTAGATCTGAGGAAGACACATTATTTCTTTTGGCAGAATTGCCTCTTACCTCTTTATGATTTCTGAAAGTACTAAATATTTCTTAACATTGAACTCTATCCATCCATCTGCTCTGACACAATAAGTCAATAAAGGCGATCATATGCTGTTTTCTTGCACTTAATTATTTCTGGGTGTTGCTAATGAATCTTGAGCAGGAATGATGATCTCATCACATTGAAACATCAAGCCTTATACACATGAAAGCTCATAATGGCATTGGAAGTATTCTCTAAAAGTCTGAATCTTCTGAGTTCCTAACGATATCTGCCCAACCACTCAGGACTGCATCTCAAAGCAATTGCATTTTTCTGTCTTTTCTTGTACTGATTCTTTGCCCTTTCAACTTCTCAGCTGAAATAGGCAAGTGGGTGATAATCTACTGATCCTCTATAGTCTTGTCTTGTAAATGTTCTATCCATTATTGCAAGAAGACCATGTTAGAATGTTGCAGTCCCATGAATAAATTTACTTTGTTCATACTGAACTCGGTCAACCTTGCTCAAACCCAATAAATTCTTTAAAGACTTGTAGGTGCTCTATAATTTTTTTGAAAATGATCTGTAACAGCTTTTGGTCTTAGTCTACTCTAACTGATTTACCATGACCTTCTAACGAGCAAACATATGGCTGATATTTCTTTCCCTGTTTGAGCACATGTTTTGAGCATCAGTTGAAGCAGTTTAGTCATATAAACCTGTTTACCTTCCTACAGTAAAATTATTCCAAGTTTTTCTAGGCTATCATCTACTTGAAATATAACCGCCGATGTAACTCCAAGGAGAATTGGAATAAGAGTCTTTTTAAAGCAGTTGTTTGATGTTTCAAAACTTCTGCCTTGTTACTCTTTCCCCATTTTTATTTGTTTTCTGGATACTGCTATCAGTTAACATTTGACAGAAACAGAAAAATCCTAAACCACCTGGCTCTCAGTATAAACGTAAGCATTTCAATACTAGTGAAAATCATCATTACTATGAAGGTAACTACAATACTGAACCACCATCTGAAGTTGAAATAGAAGAAGGTAGAGAGCCCCCCCCAAGTATGACTCAGAGTACCCTGCTTTATGAAGGTCTGAGAGAATTAAGAACAAATATTACTCTCAAGGAAAACAGGGTGCATGGGGGGGGGGGGGTCCAAGGCATGTTATTTCAAAGATCCAGGCCCAAGAAGAAAAATTGGAGGACATAATGCAAATGCTAGAGGTATTCAGTGATTCAATAGAACTTCATGCATTGTACAATGAGAATGAAATAGGCCATGAACCAACTGAAAAATGATTCATATTCTATCATTTGTAGCACAAAAAAGGACTTTAAAGTGTATAATTATTCTGAAGTCATAATTAACACTGAGGCAGCTGATCTGTTATCTAAAGGCATGACTTTTTTACCAACAAAATGTTTTGATTTTACAACCACACTTATTGACCTGAAGTTGGTTTTAAGGAAAGTTAATTTTGCTCTATTGTATGAACATAACTCGCAAAGAGTGTTTGATAATACATGGGATATTAGTTCTACTTATAACCCACCACTACACCCCAAACTTGTCACATATGAAAGGTTATGCAAATTAGATATTAAGAACTTACACAACAGTAGGGGAAGACATTTAATGGGTAATTTAAATGAAAATGAAGAAGCCACTTTGGAACTCCTGCAAAATGAGAGAATAAGAGTGATGAAACCTGACCGGGGGGGTGGGGGTAGTTGTGAGTGTGGAAATGTATCAAAACAAAATATATGATGTTTTAAGTACTGACACATACAAAGAAGTCTCACAGAATGAGTTAAATGGGGGATATAAAAGGATTCATTCACAAATAACAGACATGTTTCTTGAAAGGAGAATAGATATTCACCTGTTCAATTACTTAAATATAATTACACCCAGAATACTGGTGTTTTTTGGTATTCCCAAAATCCACAAGAGCTTAAACAACCCCCCCATGAGACCCCTTGTGGATGGCAGGAATTCCATTACATCAGCATGTGCCCAGTATGTGGATTATGAACTGAAAAAAATCATAGCAAAGGAATCACAGAACTGTAAAGATTCAGGGAGCTTTTTAGCCCAGGTAAACAAAATTTCTTATGATCCCAACGACATCTTAGTTACCATAGATGTTAAAGACCTTTATACGATCAGCCCATAAGATGTAGGTCTGGACTGAGTTAGTGAGATGTTAAACTATAAAGGGGATCATGGGACTAGTACGCTTATTATGGAACTTCTAGAATCAGTTATCATGAATAACTACATCTCCTTTGACAACAACTTGTATTTACAGTGTAAGGGTGTAGCCATGGGCTCACCATGTGGCAGAGCTTTTGCAAATGTTGTCATGGCTTACTGGGAGATGAAATTTGTGTTTTCATCTATCCTTTACCCCCATATTAAGCTTTACCAGCGATTCCAGGATGACATTTGTTTCATATGGAAAGAGCCATTCATAGAGTTGAAAGCTTTTTGAATTATATCAATGAGACTACAGCTTTCTTGCAGTTTACCTTTGATCTTAGCACCCATTCCATCCATTACCTTGACATCTACCTTCTTAAAGATACCACTAGTACCAGATATATTGCTAAGATTCACAGGAAAGTGACATATTCCAATTCCTTTTTGCACTTCAGCAGTTCACACCTTTACCATCAAAAGAGGTCGTTTATGTCAGGGTGGCCCGAAGGTTCACTACGCACAATGACTTTATTGAAGAGGTTAACACCTTGTGGTCCATGATTCTTAGTAGGGACTATCCGTCTGATCTTGTGGATGAAATAATTTCAGAGATTACTACAAAAAGACTAAATGGTCACTTCCAGCCTATTTTAAGCCACTGTGGCACCTCTGAGCAGTTTGTAGATCAGCCACATGAGATAATATGTAGTGAGGACAGGACCCAGAGTCAACTGGAAAAAGAAGGGGTAACATCTGAATTTACAAAAGCCTTGGTTTTGAACTTTAAATCAGGACACTGCCATGTTAAGGAACATTTTTGAAAAGAACTGGCCTATTCTATTAGAGGATTCAAGTATAAGACAGAGAATAGGGGAAAACCTAAGAATAGTATATAGAAAGGGGCCAAATTTTAAGGATTTACTGAGGACAAAATGGAGAGGAGAAATAAAATGCAAACAAGGAATGGTTAAGTGTGGAGCCTGCACATGGTGTAATAAAATTCAAGTGCCAAGCAGCTTTACTGTTAGGAATAACACATATTATCTTAGGAATAGATATATTTGCACCTCTAAAGCAGTAGTATATCTGGCCTCATGTAAATTCTGCCCGTGTTTCTATATTAAAAAGATGGAGAGAAGGCTCTCTCTCGGAGACTATATGAGCACGAGTATGCCATTAATAAACATAACACAAATAACGCCCTAGCAAAGCATATTACCAACAATGAAGGGCATGTTTTTCATTACATGGTCATAGATCATGTCATTATTGATGACAATAAACCATGGGCACTGATGATAGAAATCAGTGAACTTAAATGGCACATTCTCCTATAGGCTGATAGCTGGCCAAGTATAAATGAGAGACGCTCCATCTCCCCCATTTTGACGTTAAAAGCACTGAATAGGAAAAAAGTCCAAGTGAACACATAGTAATGGAGATAGATATATACATATGAAAAATACATAGGTCATAAATGGATTATATAAAAGTGCAAACAACAATTCGGAGAAAGTTAAAATATGTTCTTGCTTATATAGCTTGTTTTTAAAGAGTAATTTAATTATGCATTAGTGCATGTAAAATTTTAGCAACCCATTGTGTGTTTTTTAATGTTAAGTAAGTGAATAGATTCATTGTGTATTGTGGTTCCCTTACAGCACTCGATCAGTTAATGTGTGAGTTATTTTAAATTCAACATTGTGTAGCAACCAATGAGAATGGATGGTAAACCATAAAGGAAGTGACATTTGTGAACATTGTTTGTCTGATGAAGTTTTACACATTGTGAGACGAAAGCGCTAAAGAGTTTTTATTGTTTTATGTATTAAAGTGGTGCTTGCACCTTTTGCATATTTGTATATAGTCTACAGTCATTCTTCAAGCTGTTTCTACATTTGTTGACTGCCTTTGAGATTTTTATTTGGTTTTGGGAGTTTTTGGCTCATTAGAAACAGAAAAATGGTATGTTATTCTCATTGGAAAAATAGCTACCCATTAGATTCACTATTAAATTAACTGTTCAGATTTGATAGTTTCATACAGAGTTATCATAAATCAAGCAGAGCACATCTCCTACTCTTGAATCAATTGCATTGTCATATTATTAAATGATTTTGTCATATAGGTTATCAAAGAGATTATCCTGATCATATTACATTCTTGAAGAAAAAATGCAAGACCCAATAATGATAGGTCAAAGAGACATTACCTTTGAAATTGGAAAAAAATATATATATCCTTATTTTAAACTGTCAGCTATAAATACATGGACAATTCTAACATATATCGAATCATGGGTCCTTTTGCCTACATCTGTGCCTTATCACTTTATCATAAGATCTTCTCAGCATTAACTCCAAGGTCCAATGTGCATTATGAAAAATCCTGCAATGGGTAGTTGAATTTCTCAGTGGTTTTATATACTTTCAATATTGCAGCCAAATTTGTAGGAATTTATTTATTTTTACTTTGTGAGGGAGCTACTAGTTCCATTTCCCTAAAAAGCACATTTACTGTCCCCCAAACAACAGTTCTTATCTCATTCACCCAGGCAAAAAATAATTTTCTTTTTTGTTGAGTGCCATTTTTTGAGGGACTGAGTGTAATAGAGTTACAAGCTTAGCAAGTCAGTCTCTTGTCATATTTACTTTTAAATGATCTGTGATCAAATTATGTAAAATAAATAATAGGCCTAATGGCCTTTGCAGTATGATCAAATACCTTTCTGACTTATTGCATTTGATCTTTCTCCATAAAATTATATTAAGCATCCAACAAAAACAAGAAGAAATCACAGAAGAAACTGAATTTATCAACATAATCATAAATGGGTTTTCATGAAAACACATAGGTTTTATGGGTTTATAAGTACTTACTAAGCCACTGATCCATGAAAATACTTAGAAGCCTAGCCATACACTCATATGAAACTTTTAGCTCTATTATTTTAAGTTCAAAATAACCCGGAGATGAACATAATGTTTACATTTTGCCCCTTTCTCTGAGTGACAAGTGTGCTAAACCCACAATGAATTTGCAATCTCCTATCCATTCACCCAGATTGCATTTGAATAGTATAAAGAAGTACATTGTATTATGTGAAGAGGAATACATTTCCAAAGAAGTCATATTTACTGTGATACTTATCTATTCCTATAATGTGTTCTATTTATATTACAAAATGTACACATAGGAAAAGTAAAATTGAATACTATGACTAAAATCTCTGTTATTTTATCTTTTGGATCCAAAAACCTCTCCATGTAGGTTATAAAAGTTGAACAAAACTTGGTCAGAGACACTCAAATTCTCTTTATGAATGGGGCAATATCTGTTATGGCTTTTAGGATTAATCATCTCCAAACAGATTTCTTCCATACTCTTCTAAATGTAGGATGTTAGCTATACTGTAGGAGTATCAGTGAATTTATTTTAATGAGAGGTTAATTCTACCAAAAATTGAAAACTTGAGCCATCACCACATTTTATATATCTCCATTTTTTTTTTTTTAAACATTTTTATTGTGTTTCCATTATAAACATGCACAAATGTACATATAACAAATACAATAAAACAATAACAAAACTATTTACAATATTTACATTCATCCATGATAAGCAATCATTTTATCCATGAGAAGTTATCAGTATTTGTTCAAAAGGTTTTCCCATTTTTGCCATGCTATTTCTTATGAGTAATGTTATGAATTCTATAACAAATGGTTTGCAGTTCTTTTTTACAAACAACGTTTGCTAAATTAACAACATCTTTAAACATTAAATCTTGTTTACTTTTCCAGTTCAAAGTGATAACTCTTCTGGCAATTGCAAGAACTGACCAGAGTAACTGAATCTGAGATTTAGGTATTACATTAGGTATAGGAACACTGAATAGGATTAGTGAGTTAGATATATGACAGTTATCAGACCATAAAGCATTTACAAAATATCTGAAATTTTTCCAGTACTGAACAACATTTCTACATTCAATGAACATGTGAACCCAGATGGCCTCTAGTAATTTATTACATTTCCAACATTTGCTTTCACTGTTAGTAAAAGATTTATTTTATGTGGAGTATAGAAACTACTATTCATAAATATCCATGTATACAATTTTGAACATAATGAAAAACAGGTACCATACGTAGATTTCAATAACAATTTTTTGGATTCATCAGATATTTGTTCTCCATTAATCTTTACATGGTAATTCCAACAATCTGAGTCAAACTTTAGAGTGTCTTCTCTTAGTATCTTATAGATAGTTGAGATACTTAACTTTTGATCATCTGTCTTTTCAAGATGCCTAATAAAAAGCTGGATCAACTAGGTATAGATTCAGTCTCTAGGTTAATTGATACTCTCATTTTGTTTTCTATAAACTGCCGTAATGAGTGTATAAACAACCAACTGTCTTGACTATTATCAAAACTGCATAAAAGAAAGTTTAGTGGTTTAATACTCTTGTTTTCAATAAACTGATGCCAGAATATCAAGTTATTTTCCTTTAATTTTTGTATTGCATTGATGTTGAAAGAGTCTAGGCAATCAGAAGAGTATGCTATAGGGAATATAAGTAACAGGAATTGTTTAATGTTGTAATTACAATCAATTATATTTTTAAAGTTATTAAATATTTCATTAATGACACGAGAAAAATTATCAAACTTATTATTAAACAAAGTTCAAATAAAAGCCAATGAACTCTACTTATTCCATATTGTTCCTTAAATTGATTTTCTATAGTTCTGACATCAGTTATATGAGTCTCATGTATTATTTTCCAGCCAGATATATAGGTAGATGTAATCCAATGTAATATTACATTAATTAAAACTGATTTGGAATAAAGATCTAAGCTAGGGAATGTTATCCCATTACTGTTCCAAGCTCTAATGTGCCATTTATATGCAATCCTAGGATTTAAGGGGAAGTATAAAAAATTAAGTAGCATGGATACTATTTTTTTAAATAAGATTTTTGAGGCACATCTATCCAACTGCATATAAAATACAATAGGTACTATCAATGACTGCATATAAAATACAATTTTAGGTAAAATTATCATTTTAATTAAAGCGAGCCTATCCTCCATTGTAAAGAACATTTTATTCCATCTTTTGATTAGTTCACTAATGGTGGTTATTAAATTATTGTAGTTTAGTTTAACAGACTCTTTCCATGTACTCTTTATACTGACACCCAAATATTCTAATACATCATTCTCCCAATTAAACAGGCTGTTCTCTCTTAGGTTTTTGTTGATCTTTTTGTTAATTAGTAATGTTTTGGATTTATTATGATTACATTTAAGCCCAGAAATTCTTTCAAACTTGATTAAGGTATTTATAACATTATGCAAAAAAACATCAATATCACCCAATGGTAACAACATATCATTGGCAAATATTGTATTTTAGGACAATTGTCCTTATTAACTTGAAAGCCTTTTATATTTGTCTTGTTTCTGATATATGTAGCAAAAAGGTCCATTGAAGAGCAAACAATAATGGTGACAAAGGACAACCTTGTCTAGTTCCCTTGAAGATTTCTAGTGGTGAGGATAGACATGAACCGATTTTCACATAAGCTTGTGCTCCACTACACATTTTCATTAATAAGTTGACAAAATCTGAGGAGAATCCAAAACCAATCAGGATTCTTTGTAAATAAGACCAACTAATAGAATCAAAAGCCTTTTCGATGTCTAGGCTGATAATAGTTCATTGTTGTTTGTATTTGCATGCTATGTCTATTAATGATAGTAATTTAATAATGTTACCTTGCACTTTTCTATGAAGAATGAACCATGTCTGATCATTATGTATTCCATTAGGTAATATTTTCTTTATCCTATTAACTAATATTGTCATGAAAACTTTATAATCAGTGTTTAGTAATGAAATTGGCATATATGAATCACAATATTTGGGGTCCTTTCCTTGTTTTAGTATGGTGGAGATAATTGAATATTTCCATGATGGGGGTGCTATGCATTTTTGCTTACCCATATAAAGATATTCATAGTTTTCTTTATTATATATTCAGGAAAAATCTTATATAGTTCAGGAATTATTCCATCCCGTCCTGGAGCTTTATTATCTTTTAAAATTTTTATTTGCTCTTTCACTTCTGTTAGTGTTATTTGTTTATTTAATATGTTATTTTGTTGCATTGACACCTTAGTAGTTATATTTTATTGAATAAAAGTATTTATTATATTATCTGTCTCCAAAAGAGGTGTGTTATTATTTATAGCTTTATAACAGTTTTTGAACGCTTATAATTTGCCGATTAAGTTAGATGTACTCTTAATTGAACCATTAGTTTTATATTTAATCTCATTTTGATTTTTTTTTTCTTGGATCTTACTGGTATTTTATATATATATATATATATATATATATATATATATATATATATATATATATGGGATTTACAGCATAAGACTGTAATTTCAAATTTTCTAGGTTTATGGCTACCTTATGATTCAGAACGTCTAAGTATTATTGATTTAACTTAATAATTTTGTTATGTGCTACTTTGTTATTTGGTTTTGCATCCATTTTTATCTTGTCTATTTTTTTTTTTGCAAATCTAAAAGTTCTTTACCCCACTGTCTCCTTTTTTTAAGGTACCAAGATTTTATTCTACCATATATATATATATATATCTATATATATATATATATATATATATATATATATATATATATATATAAACTTTAAGGGTGTCCCATAGTATAGTATCAGTTACTTCACCATTATCATCTGTTTCCATAAACATGTCTATTTCTTTCATTATCCATTCCCTAAAATATTTTAACTTAGTTATGTAAGCATGAATTCTCTGTAGAAATATTAAATCATCTGTATGCGTAATTAATGTAAATTTATAGCATTATGGTCTGAAAGTGGATAAGTCATTATAGACACATCACTTATTTTAGAGTATATATTATTTGATACAAAGACCTTATCAATATTTGTGCACCAAACCGATGTGAATAGTGTCTCTAGAATAAGGAATAATGTTCTCTTAGACCATGCATATCTTTAAGGTTCATCTGGTTTGTAAAGTCATTTAACTTCTTGGCTTGAGATGTTAGTTTTATTTTACCATTTTTAGAAGCATAATTGGTTGATAATAGGCAGTTAAAATAACCTGTTGCTATAATTTCCCCTTTTGTATTTAAAGTAATAAGGTCCAGATATTTGTCAACATATTTAGTACTTAGTCCTGGTATCCAGTATGTATTAAAGTATAATACTTCCTATTGAGTTCCAAAATAACCATGCTTAGTATCCCATCTTTATCTGAAATTTTATCTATAATTATTGGCATAGTATATGCATTTTCCATAGAATAAGAGTGCCCCTTCTCTTAATCTTAAAACATGAATCAGCCAGCATGGTATAGCCATTAAATTAGTATTTTTGTATTTTATTTTTTAATAGATGGGTTTCCTGTAAAAAGATGATCTGGGCTTTATGTGTTTTTATATCTTTAAGCAAACCAGCTCTTTTGACATTGTTGTTCAAACCATTAATATTTAATGATAAACATTTATAAGCCATTGACTATAATGTGTATGTTGTTACTTACTGAAAGACCTTTCTTCGGCGTTGACTTGAAATCTACTGAAAACTTACTTATCATGGATGCATAATATGTAAAAAGCACTACTTTCAAAAACCCCAAACTATTTACAAACACGTACATTAAACACAAAGTTTCTTATTTAGTTAAAAACTTAACTAAACAATCCATCCACCACCTCTCCAACACCAAAAGACACAAATTACCCATTCCTGCTTAGAATATAGTATAAAAAAACAAAAAAGAAAAGCATTATGAAAGCTACTAAAAAAATCTGAATACAAGAAATATACATCAGAATGAGAGTGTCCAATATAACTGAAGCTATATGAATATGTCACATATGATAATAGCACCTCTAATAAGTAGACATGCCAGAAATACACATCAGATCAAAGTATATATAAACATTAGAAGCTGAAGGTTAAGAAGATTGTCAATATTTCCAAGACTTTTCAAGAAACATCAGATGATTTAACCGTTTTGTCAGTCATCTATCTAATATTTTTCATGTAAGGATCTGTTGAATATATATATATATATATATATATATATATATATATATATATATATATATATATATATATGGCAACACTTCACATAATCGAATTACTGAAATCTCAAATTTCATATGGTCGAGACCATATGATCGAGATTTCAGTAAATCGAATATGTGTAGTGTTTAAAAATAAAAGTTTACTTACCTTAATACATTGCGTGCACACAGAGGCAAGGATTCTTGTATGCTCTGTGTACGTAATGTTTTATTTTTTTTATGGTGTTGACAGGAAATGAGAAATCTCCCGCTTTGCTTCGATACAGCAAGACGGGAGATTTCCCATTTCCCCACTGTAGTGTGATCTTGGAGTTGGTATATTTAAGTAGAGGGGGGTGTGGGGGGTGCAGGGGGGCAAAAGTGAAGTTTGTCTTTTTTGTTTTTTTTTTGGTTTCATTTTAGAAGTTCGAGTTTACGAAACTCGATCTTTTGGTTTTGGTTATTTGTAGTTCGAGATTTTGTAAATTCGAGCTTCTGAAGTGAATCTATATATATATATATATATATATATATATATATATATATATATATATATATATATATAAAACACTTATTACAGCACAACTATTATATTTTACACTTATACACATATTACTCATATGTATTAACAAAAAAAGACTCACAACTCTCTGTTTAGTTACTAAAAGTTTAGTTATGTAACATAAGTCCGATATTAATATGCACAATGAGTTTTATAATGCAGCTCCTAGTTCACTTGATGTCATTTAGTTGCTAATAGTGTCAGTGAATCTGCAGAATGTATGCATCCATAAAAGAACATAGGTATTTTCAAAGGAGTCAAACACTTCCATCAGAGCTAATCATTTACCATAAAGTATCCAAGTGAAAGATAACAGAATTTCAAGAGAAAAAAAATTCTAAATACAACAATTTAACAAGTTCAGAAGGTCAAATGATGTCATTACTGTAGTTTCCTCAAGATGCAGCTTCATAAACTTGTTAAAAAGCATCTAAATAGGCTCATGCACAACAGAGGTTGTCTCTAATGCGGAAAAAATGTATTTTCAGTGGGAAATTCAAGTCTTGAAGCTTTTAGAGTTTACAGAAAGCAAAAAAAATAAATAAAATACTCGAGCTGCATTGTCATTGCATGTCATGAATCTCCTCAATGAGAACAGTCACAAAGACCACCAGTTTCCTCACAAAACATCATCATCATCATGAAAAAATTAACTCTTTCATATAGAAACAGCTATTTAGAAAGAAAATAGCCTTATATATATATATATATATATATATATATACATATATATATATATATATATATATATATATATATATATATATATATATATATATATATATATATATATATATATATATATATATATATATATGGATCTAGTACTTATGGCCGAATGCATAAATCACCGAATTGCAAACAACCGATCACTAAGCAACAAAAACACACCACTACGAAAACACATTCCACCGAATCACTAATCACCAAAATGAACACAACGGCAGGTACCAGACAGAATTCAAGACATAAACACAGAATGCAGTCCACAAAGCTTTACTAATATGTTTTTTTTAACAAGATAATGAAGTGTAAACAGAGTCCCATTCCGTTCATATTTGCAAAAGATTAGCAATTGCTTTCACATAATCAAAGGGAGTGTACACTTCTCTATTGGAGAACAGTCTGGAATTGCTCTTGCCAATGAATAAGGGCCCTTTTCTTTGGAGTAGGTGGGCATGCAGCAGACATCCAACACGGTACTTCATCCACCCTGTTCTGCTCACGGCTAATAGCCTGCAAAATGCTATACACATCAAACAAATGCTTCCCTGCTATACAGCGAAGCCTCCTGTGCCATGCTTCAACAGCATTCTGGGTCCTGGGCAGGTTTAACTCATTTAACACACTGATGTTCCAGAATTGTACAGGCAATAGTGGAGGGAATATGATAGAATTTGTAGTCCTAGTATTAAGGCATCTAAGCTTCCCTATCAAATACCAGTCCTCAAAATACTTTAAAAACGGCTTGCCCACTACAGCAAATTGCTCTTTTAACATAACAAATGTGTCCATGACTTTATCCTCTGGTAGGAAAGCTAAGGCTGCCAACTGCTTGACACATTGTTGGAAGTGAATGTCTAAGTTGTATAGTGAAGCCAGTCCCAAACCCTGAATTTTCCGCCAAATGTTTCTTCCAAAATGGAAGAAACAACCCTTGCACACCACTCCACTAATATTGCGGTTTACGCTCTGAATGGCTGCAGGCTCAAAGTCACACAAGACAAATGAGATCTCTAGATGTAGTTTGCAGTCAGTAAAGAACTCAAAAATGCATCTCTACATTAAATTGTATGCATGTAATGACTTCTTATTCATTAAGCAGTACATTAGAGGTACACTCCTGCTATAAGCACCATACTTGACAACACTATGAATGATGTACAATTGCCTACATTCTGCACCTCTTTTGAAGTAAGTGCCATGCATTAACCATATCTTTGTAGCTGTCATGTCTTGCAAATTTGCATCTGTTGTCAGCACTAGCACCTTGATATGACTGCTCATATCTTCACAGGACTGTTTTAGGAATACACCATTTTTAAGTGGGAATTGGATGACATCAAAGTTGAATACATCTAATGGAATACAGTTTACACTATGTCTTCCCTTAGAATGGACACGCTTAACAGTCTGAAGCATGGATCGTCTGTTAGGCAAATACGGTGCAAATTCCAGGGAAGTGAAGGCTACAGCGTCATCTAAAATGACACATGGTGTATCTCTGGAAAATGATGCCCTTTGCTTCAACTCTGTTCTAATGCAATATTTCTCCACTTCTTGTGGTTCACCTGCGTGGGAATGCTCAATGGATTTCACAAGCTCTTCACTATCGGTTACAGAGATAGTGATGGCTCTACCTGTACATTTACCAGTAATTTTATACTTGCAATGCCAGTATTGACACGTTTTAGTCTTTTTCTCTAACTGGTAGACATATCCGTCTAATATCAGTATTTCTCCACCTCGTTGAGACTTTTCAGTTTTGAAACCTTGTCCCGGGACACCCGGCGCTTACCTACACATATCAGCCATGTCTCTTAGCATGGTAGTGCTAGTTCACATGTAATGATTTGATACTTGTAACCTTAATGGCTGTGTGAATTACCAGATTACCACTTAATTGCACTCTGCTGTTTTCAGTGATTAGTGATTCGGTGGAACGTATTTTCGTACTAGTGTGTTCTCATTGGTTATTGTTCGGTTGTTTGTAATTCATTGATTTATGCTTTCAGCCATAAGTACTAGATCCATATATATATATATATATATATATATATAAAACTTGTATTTAGCTATCTATAAAACACCATTAATGTTTATATGTATCTAAGAAAAGAGTCTAATATATAGTTAGAAACACTAATCAGAAACACATTGTTACCCCTCCACTGACCCACTAAAAAAATGCACTTTGGTATTAAGTCAAATTATACTATTACTGAAGAATTAGAAGACATATATCATTTGAATTATTTAAAAGTAAAAAGTATGTACAGTACTTATAATGGGGAAAGAGAGAGAGAAAAGGGACATTAGTAACAAAAAAAAAGGAAGAAAGAAGAGAGAGAGAGAGAGAAAGAGAGAGAATGTTATTTAAATAATTAGTACTATATGTAATTAGAAGAAATAGATATAGAAAGGAAAAGAGAATGTTAATAATAAAGATGATTTTCCTTACCTTTCAGTATAGAGATTTTCCAGAATCAAATATATTATGATTCATAAAACAAAGCATTTAAAATTAGAAGGAATTTATTCATTTGTCCTTTAGTTTCTTAGTTTTGTTCACTCCTTCCTTCATAGACCATCCATTTTTTGTTGCCTCTCTCTTCACACTCTGGGATGACCATTCCATTTCTTCTATGACCGACAGTATTTTCTTCTTTTGGATAAATTCTACTGCTTCTTGTAGGGAATCAAAGATCTTCACTCCTTCTGACAAGGTGATTTTTAGTCTTGCAGGAAAAAGAATTTGAGCTTTAATGTTGGGTTTTTTTCAAGGACTTAATTAGAGGAACACACTCCTTTCTTCTGGATATGACTCTAGACATGTAGTCATTGTCAAAACTAATAGCTTTTTCACCCATCTTGATAGGGGAGTTAGTCCAAGCTGATTTCAGCACTAAGTCCTTGTCTTGTGAGGAATGAAATCTCACTGTTATAGACCTGGGGTTAGATTAACTCAGAGATGAAGCTGGATTTGCCAGGGACCGACGAACCCTTTCAATTCTAAAAGAGAGGGATTCAGGCATGCTAAGTGCTGATGAAAACCAATTATTAAGGAATGAGTCATGTTAGCACCCTCTTCTGTCTCATAAATTCTTATGTTATTCCTCCTTGATCTACTTTCAAGGTCTTCCAGTTTCTCGATCAGCCTGGTGTTTTGTTTCAGAAGAAATTCATTGTGATGTTCATCTTCTGTCACACTAGTATCTAGGTCGGTTACTGTTTCCTCTAAGGCAAGATTCTGTTCAGATTGTTTTTATCTATTCCATTCAGAAGTTCCAGTTGTTTACAATATTCTTGTCTGATAATATCCATTTTGTTTTCAAATTTGTCCATTTTAGTGACAGTTCTTGGATGTTTGTTATTCTAAGATGTAGTTCTTTCTTCACTGCACTCTCCTGGTGTGGGTTCTTCACGTTGCTCATGTTTTTAGTGACAGTTCTTGGATGTTTGTTATTATAAGATGTAGTTCTTTCTTCACTGCACTCTCCTGGTGTGGGTTCTTCACGTTGCTCATGTTTGTAGTGACAGTTCTTGGATGTTTGTTATTATAAGATGTAGTTCTTTCTTCACTGCACTCTCCTGGTGTGGGTTCTTCACGTTGCTCATGTTTTTAGTGACAGTTCTTGGATGTTTGTTATTATAAGATGCAGTTCTTTCTTCACTGCACTCTCCTGGTGTGGGTTCTTCACGTTGCTCATGTTTTTAGTGACAGTTCTTGGATGTTTGTTATTATAAGATGTAGTTCTTTCTTCATTGCACTCTCCTGGTGTGGGTTCTTCACGTTGCTCATGTTTTTAGTGACAGTTCTTGGATGTTTGTTATTATAAGATGTAGTTCTTTCTTCACTGCACTCTCCTGGTGTGGGTTCTTCACGTTGCTCATGTTTTTAATGACAGTTCTTGGATGTTTGTTGTTATAAGATGTAGTTCTTTCTTCACTGTACTCTCCTGGTGTGGGTTCTTCGAGTTGCTCATGTTTTTAGTGACAGTTCTTGGATGTTTGTTATTATAAGATGCAGTTCTTTCTTCACTGCACTCTCCTGGTGTGGGTTCTTCACGTTGCTCATGTTTTTAGTGACAGTTCTTGGATGTTTGTTATTATAAGATGTAGTTCTTTCTTCACTGCACTCTCCTGGTGTGGGTTCTTCACGTTGCTCATGTTTTTAGTGACAGTTCTTGGATGTGTGTTATTATAAGATGTGGTTCTTTCTTCACTGCACTCTCCTGGTGTGGGTTCTTCACGTTGCTCATGTTTTTAGTGACAGTTCTTGGATGTTTGTTATTGTAAGATGTAGTTCTTTCTTCACTGCACTCTCCTGGTGTGGGTTCTTCACGTTGCTCATGTTTTTAGTGACAGTTCTTGGATGTTTGTTATTATAAGATGTAGTTCTTTCTTCACTGCACTCTCCTGGTGTGGGTTCTTCACGTTGCTCATGTTTTTAGTGACAGTTCTTGGATGTTTGTTATTATAAGATGTAGTTCTTTCTTCACTGCACTCTCCTGGTGTGGGTTCTTCGAGTTGCTCATGTTTTTAGTGACAGTTTTTGGATGTTTGTTATTATAAGATGTAGTTCTTTCTTCACTGCACTCTCCTGGTGTGGGTTCTTCACGTTGCTCATGTTTTTAGTGACAGTTCTAGGATGTTTGTTATTATAAGATGTAGTTCTTTCTTCACTGCACTCTCCTGGTGTGGGTTCTTCACATTGCTCATGCTTTAGTGACAGTTCTTGGATGTTTGTTATTATAAGATGTAGTTCTTTCTTCACTGCACTCTCCTGGTGTGGGTTCTTCACGTTGCTCATGTTTTTAGTGACAGTTCTTGGATGTGTGTTATTATACGATGTAGTTCTTTCTTCACTGCACTCTCCTGGTGTGGGGTCTTCGAGTTGCTCATGTTTTTAGTGACAGTTCTTGGGTGTTTGTTATTATAAGATGTAGTTCTTTCTTCACTGCACTCTCCTGGTGTGGGCTCTTCACGTTGCTCATGTTTTTAGTGACAGCTCTTGGATGTTTATTATAAGATGTAGTTCTTTCTTCACTGCACTCTCCTGGTGTGGGCTCTTCACGTTGCTCATGTTTTTAGTGACAGCTCTTGGATGTTTATTATAAGATGTAGTTCTTTCTTCACTGCACTCTCCTGGTGTGGGTTCTTCACGTTGCTCATGTTTTTAGTGACAGTTCTTGGATGTTTGTTATTATAAGATGTAGTTCTTTCTTCACTGCACTCTCCTGGTGTGGGTTCTTCACGTTGCTCATGTTTTTAGTGACAGTTCTTGGATGTTTATTATAAGATGTAGTTCTTTCTTCACTGCACTCTCCTGGTGTGGGTTCTTCACGTTGCTCATGCTTTAGTGACAGTTCTTGGATGTTTGTTATTCTAAGACTGAGTTCTTTCTTCACTGTACTCTCCCGGTGTGGGTTCTTTGAGTTGCTTGACAGGAATAATTAAAAAATTCTCTTGAATATGTATTAATTTTTAGAAAATAATAACGAGTCTATGTTAATCTATCTTTTAGTATACTTTTAGATAGATGTTTCTAAAAATTAAAGTATATTTCCTGTCAGGATATTAAAACCTAAGCAGAGCTATGGATTACTGTTGCTATCAGACTGGCATCTTGGCCACATCCCCCTCCATTTTTTACTTATAGGTTATAGAATCCACCAATGAGTTCAAGAAGCCTGAAGATTGAATCAATGTCAAGTATCTTAAGAAAGGTACTAGATTTATTTGAGTAATAAGGAAAACCTGTGCAACAATTATTAAAACTTTAGTTTTGAAGGGTTAATTTCATAACCCAATATACTGTAACCTATTTCTGTCATAGTAAATAATTATTTAAATAATTAATTATATCAATAATGACAATAATAATTTTTCAGGATATACCAGAAACTTGATAGACAGATATACTTTTGTAGTAAGCTGTATCTCATCCAATAACTAAATTGCTTTTAAAATCAGATTTAGGGCTTTTAGAAATAGTATAGATAAAAGGGGACACTTTTCATTCATATTGTCTATGTAGATTAAACAAGATATGTAAGCAAAAATCACTGAAGTGCTGTTATGTTTCTGATCAGGAAATCTGAATTGCCTTAAAAATTAGATTGACTTAAACCTGTCCTATAGGTTAAAGGCTTTAAAATCATCCACTGATTAAATAGGCCAGAACTGTATTCAGCTCATGTTTATTATTTTCAACACATTGGGGATTAGACTGTAAAATATGATTTACGCTTATCATTTTCTTTGAAGGTAAAAAGGTAAACTGAGAAGAATGCAGTAATTAAGTGATACATGCAAGGATGTAATCATTTTATAAACTTGGTAACCATTTTATAATCTGTATTCAAGAGTACAACTGGTCTACAGTTGATTATACAAAGTGGATTGTTAAGCATTTTATGTATTAATTTTATCTTAGCCAGTGCAAAAAAAAGGTCTATCAACCAGGAGTTGTAAACAATTATACTATGTTCAGGGTACCAATAAATAATATATTTCTTATGCTATTCTGCTATAATAGCACTGGTGCCTGGGATGTAATTCAAAGGTATGGAATGGATTACAGACTTAACAGCTTGTGATGTATACCTGGGAGAAAAGGTTAGTATAAACCCATATGCCAAAATACAATCTAATTGTTTCCAGTAATCTCCTACTTATCATTAGTACATCGAGAAAAGGAAGCAACAATATCATCAGAACTAATTAATAAGGCCTCATCCACCTAGGCATGTTGAATACAATTGATGGAGTTATCCTGAATTAATACATCTCCAAAATACTTTTCTCACTGTTCAACTTCAAGATAATGCCTTCTGTGAATAAACAGAGTGAGGTGCTTAGCTGATTCCTAAACAATTTATTTTTGACCGAACTATATTTATAAGAAGCAGGTATTTAAAATAATTCACTGATAACATTTTCAGTAACTATTAATTGCCTATTTAAATGAATACATTCTACCCTGTTCTCCTTTTTGTAGCTATATAACAGCTGTTATAAAATCTCATAAATGAAGATGTGACTGCAACCAATTTTTTTAGCATGGTACCTCCTGTTTCTCATTAGCTTTCCATAATTGCTTATTATATGCACAATTTCCTGTTTAATAAAGGTCAACAATTAAATTTCCTGGAATTCAGAAAAAGCCTGACAAATTGGTCAGTCCCTGCAATGATAAGAAACTGTGATTCAGAGATAGTTATTGCTAAAATGAGAAAAAACTCATAACTGGCTCATTGGTCGATCTCTGAATCATACAGTAGCCAATACTAGAGCTATTCGACCTGTTTTCTAGCAGCCCATGCTTAACATTGGCAAAGGCATCCCCCAAACTCCCAAACACATTCAGGCACCTATACACATAAGAGTGCACACAACACACACACACACACATACACACACACACACACACACACACACACACACACACACACACACACACACACACACACATACATGCATACATATATACCCTAATAGCCCAAAAGGAGTGAATGCATGACTGCCGTGTTTTCATGGTGGTTACTTTTTCCTTCAACTGTGTAATTTTATGCAGCTAAGCAGTTCTCTGAATCACTTGGCAGCAAAAATCAGGAGTTACTGACATTTCCAGGAGAGGGTACATGGCTAAATAGCGCTGAACAATTTCTTTGGACTGCTGCATTATCATTCAGCTTTGTCTGTGAGACTGACTTCCATACTGAGACCATTATTAGCAGAAAACTCTAATGTTATGGCAGTCTAGGAATTGGAAAGCTTACCATGAGGTGAAAAATGGACATGCTAAGGGTCTTCCCTGTAGAAAGTCTTTCTGAATCCCTCACCATTGTCCATTTTAATTTGCTTATTTTGTGGATAGGATCACTCCTCTATCTATAAATTAATAAGGCCATTGTCAGAAAAAGCAGTGTACATACTCCTACATATACCACGCTTGTCTAACAATACAGGGAAACAATCAGTAATTAATGCTAACATGTTTTTATGTTTGAAATCTAAATGTGCATAAAAAGGATTTGCTGGAAACCTGTATTTTGAGTAGCCAGATAAGTTATAATATTGCAAAAAATCTTTTTTTTCATATCCGCAAAGGGGTCTATAAAGGCACTCTGTAGATGTGCACATTAAGTCCTCACTCTGAATTATTGATGATGGAGCAATTTCTTGAATTTCATCCTGTAGAGTCAGAAAAGTAACATAATTCAAGAAAACAGGATAAATAAACCGAATTACATATGTTGAGCCTTTACAGAAAATCTAACAAAATAATTATCCCTTCATTATTTTGACTTTATTTATTGATTTATTTATTTTACATTTGTTGACTGTGAGAGTCCAACTGGATACAAGTCCATTTTCAGTGGAGGCCCAGGGTGAAAAGCTCCAAGAGAACAACTTATTACAGACAAAAATGTAAGGACAAGACTTTGACATACAACTTACTTTAATGACTTCAATAACAGGGTGAAAAACAAAAATAACTACCCCACAGAAGTGAAATCATAAAATCATAAGAGTGGTAGATATATATATATATATATATATATATATATATATATATATATATATATATATATATATATATATATATATATATATATATATATATATATATATATATATATATATATATATATATATATATATATATATATATATATATATATCACAGTGGTTGAGGTCTTCACCTTATAGGCAAAAGGTGCATAGGCTGATCCCGCCTTGGGGCAATTGGCTGGGTTTGAAATAGCCCGAAAGTAAAATAAGCCTGGTGTTAATTTAAAACTTATGCTGTGTTACATTAAATACTGAGTTCTCTAGCTGGTGTAGTTAGTTAGGTTGGGGTTCTGTTCTCACTGCTGTCAACTGATGTGTGCGTGTCTGTTCAGTTGGTTGACATTTAGGAGATTATTATGTAGGAGGTTGGTTTCTGACTTTTTTTATTTCTCCAAGTCTTTTGAGCATCTAATGCCATGATGGGAATAAACACCATTCCTAAGAGAAAGTATGATAAAGTTCATGAATTTAGTATTGTTTCAATCTTTGATGTCAGCTAAAAGTGTTCTTTGCAGCACCCACAATGTGCCCAGTAATGACTTCTTCTGCAGTTCTTACAGAGTTACATGTATCCCTAACATATCTACATGTATCCGTAACATATCTAAGTATGAACACAAATTCTTTTTTATAAGACCCATTGCTCCTACTACTACTGGAACTGTCTGGGTATCCATCTTCCACACTGACCTTGTTACTGCCTGCAAATCCTGTTTTTATGACTTTTTGTCTCTGTGTTTGTAAGACACTGTAGTCACTGGGTGTAGCAATTTCAGTTATCAATGCTACTTTTGTCTTCTTTTCATGGACCACTATATCTTGTTTTCTTGAATCTATTTTTTGAACTGTTGGTAATGGATGGTCCAATGTGATATAAATTTCATCATTTTCAGTGATACTGTGTGGCTCGTTTTCAATGCTTTTCAACTACTTCAGTATTATAATATTTGCACAGTCCCCAATGCAACAGCCTTGCCACATTATTATGCCTTTCAGTATACAGTTCTTCTGCCATTAGTATATCACAACCAGCAACAAGATGTGTGTGACTGTTTCCAGTTTTGTTTTACAAAACTTACATTTGCCTGTTTCTCCCACATGTTCAATAAACTTTCTAAACCAATGTGTACATAGCCCACTATCTTGGTCTACCAATATTACTCTTTTGTCTTCTGGTCTAAATTCAGCTCTCCTTAACCATTCCTGCATTAGAACCAGATCAATATGCAGTTATTCCTGGAGTTTTCTATACTTACAACTATATGCACTTCCCACAATTCTTGCCTTCTCATCTGATCCTTCACATTATATTCTTTCTTCTGTTTTTTTTTGGCACATTCAGTTGCTGCCTGAGCTTTATCTACTTCTGGTTTGATTTCCATTTCCTCTTGATGCCGAAATGCTTCTGCAAAACTAAGCAAGGAAGTCATTTTAGACTTATTCTCCTCATGTTTAAAAACTTTCATTACATTTGGGTCTTGTGAGGTCAGCAGATATGTATGCAGTCCTGTGACTGCAGATCTATATATGTAATCAATTTCGAGGAGGCCCATACCTCCATCAGAACGGGGAATATATAATCTTAATATGCACTGATTTCTATAAATCAGTTGGTGAGCATGAAGCATCCTTCTTGCTTTTCTGTCCAAGCTATCCAACATCTTTTAGGGCCATTCAATAACTCCAAAACTGTAAGTTAGAACAAGGAGAGCAAATTGGTTTACAGCTTGGACTTTGTTCCTAGATGTCATTGCTGTTTTCAGTAATAATTTAAGTCATCTAAAATATTTCTTATGAAGTTTTGCTCATGTTTTACTGTTGATCCTCCATCAATTCCCAAATATTTATATATTCTCTCTTGCTCAAGTTCTTTTATATCACATTCCTGTCCCAAACTAATGTTTTCTTGGTGCTGCATCTTTCCTACTTTATAGGTTGCTTTTGCACATTTATCAAGACTAAATTACATTCTTATATCATCGGAAAAAGCTTTGACCACTTGCAGTTGTGCCTTTGGTTCATCATCTTATGAACTATATAGTTTTAAATCATCTACAAAAATAAGATGCTAAGTCTTTACACTTCATTGTTTTCTGGGAGCCAAAGTGAAGCCATGACCGAATCTGTTAGGTAGACAACTTAATGGATTAAGGGGAGACAAAAGAGCAGCAGTGACAGAGTCACCCTGTAATATCTTGAATTTTTATCCCTGGAATAATAATTTGTCCTTTATCATGGCTTAACTGCAAAATGATTTGCCACTGTTTCATGGTAGTTGTAATGTAATCGATCAGTGTAGGGTGTATCTTATACATTTTTAAGCACACTTTTATCCATGAATGTGGGATACTGTCAAATGTTTTTTTATAGTCTGTCCATGGCATACTTTAGATTCTTCCCCTTTTTTACAGTTCTCCAGTATGACTTTATTATATAGATTCATAGTTTCATAGGAGGTTACTAGGCTATTGACCCAGGGGTCATTTTAAGCCTAGCCCATTACACCCATTATATTTCAAGAGTAAAAGCCTAGTCAATGCCTAAGATTATTATTGGTAATGACTGCCCTTGTCCAAGAGGGATGTGGGAGCTATTCCTGGCAAGAATTTGTGGTTTTCCATGCATTTATCCAATCCCCTTTTGAACAAAGTCATACAGGTACTTTTTTTAACATGAATTGGTAGCCTGTTCCAGAAAAATGGCAAACTCTGTGAGGTGAATTTCTCTCTCCAAGATGTCTTATTTAAATTGCAGGCCAGGTTTAGGACACCGGAGTGGGTAATTCTAGTCCCTTTTGACTTATGGATGTGCAGCAACTTCATCATGCTGGGGTCAGAGATTGCTCTGTAAGCCAGGCAAAAGTATTCCCTAAGCAGCCTATATGCTACTGAGTACAGTGACAAAGACTTCAGTCTGTCTGTGTAAGGCATATGCTGAAGACCCTGGATCTTCTTAGTTAAAAATCTCTGGGGTCACTGCACTTGCTGCAGGTGCCTGGTACGGTACATACCAAAGTGGTCATTATACCCAATTATGGTCCTGATAAGGGGTGAGTATAGTGGGGGTTATAACATCTTTTGCTCTTGAGGCTATGCCAGTAATGGCAAACCTATGACATGTGTCAAAGGTGATACATGTTACAACGTTTTGAGTGACACATCAGTGATCACCAACACCCGAGTTACTAATGACACTGCTTTTGCATTCGTTGCTCATGTGAAGTGTACTGAATTATTTTGTCCCAGTAGCTTTTGACATGCCAAACTCAAAAGGTTTGCATCACTGGGCTATGCCTTTGTTAATCAAATATGTGATGTAGAATGCCTTTCTTACTACAATGGACACATGGTGGTCAAAGTTTAGGTCACAGTCTACTTGTGTGCCCAAATCCCTCACAACAGAGTTCATACTTTATAGTAAAAAATAAACAACAACACAACTCAGAACAGTACAATAAAAGCAAGTAAATAAAAATAAAATAAAAGTACCAAGCCTGCAAGGCTTAAAATAAAACCAGTTTTTAATACACAAGAGAACAAGGTAAAACAAAGTAAGCACTTTCACGGTTCTCACACCGCTTCATCAGACATTCTCACTACAAAAAGAAAGCAATTAAATAAGATTACAAAGAAACAATCAAACCAATAAAAGACAAGCCTCTAATTAAAAAGACTATACTAGTGTTTCAGAGGTTGTGCCTTCAAAAAAGGTTTTAAAGTAAAAAACACCATTCAGACTTGGGGGTCTCTCTGCCTTAGGAAGCAGTATTGGTTTTATTTTAAGCATTGCAGGCTCGATACTTTTATTTTATTTTTATTAGAGTTCATACTTTGTCTAGAGGCTTATCTGCTTACTTAGTGAGAGAAAGTGAACATAACTGGTTTCATCTGGGCAGGGCATTCCTGCAACTGTATTGTCTGGATAATAGGTCTGTTTCGGCTTTATGTGCCTTAAATCAGATATACATGTTACTCAAACTCTGCTGAGAGACTGACTTACTGCCTGCTGTGAGTTTATTCTCATTTTTTGTCTGCACTTTTGATTTAATATTTCTGTAATCTGTACAACTGTTTTTCCCACCTACCCATCCTGTTCTTGTGGTGGTCTTATGTCTTGGTGGCTTTGAGTTTCCTGCCTCTGGTATAAAGTTGACACTGGAAACTCCTCCCAAGTCATATTACATCAACTCATTCTACTGTTAATAGTGAAAACTTAGCAAAGGCCCACCCCTTTAGCTTCAGCATATTGAATTATCTCATTATCTTTTGCCTCTTCACTTTCTACTAAAAAAAAAAAAAAAACTGTTTCCTACCTTTCCTTGAACTAGTGTAGCCCAGATACAGATTTGCTGTATCTGGGAGTTTTTGTAAGCTTCTGAGCGGTGCTCTTCAATTTTTTCCCTTAGATCAGCTAGTTTTCTGCTCTCCTGCACTTTTATTAGCTTATTAGTCTAGCACTTCAAACTATTCCTGGTGCCAGAAAGTCTGCTCTTCAAATTTTCCCTTAGAAGAAGATGGTTTCTGAGTAGTAACACTAAAATCTGAATCCCTGTGACTAGCACTTGCTCTAAAACCTGCTGGAAGCTTTAAACTGATAAAAACACTCAATTCTCCTTGTTAATAAGGTGAAATTAATCGTAGGCACTAAACAGTCTATAATTGCAAAGTACCTTGCCAAGGTGAGGGAAGACAGCTCTTGTACTTTACAAAAGAAAAAACTGAAGTCCAAGCATGTCCAAGGGTCAGCTTCCGGTGATTTCTCCTGTCCACCTGGTGAATCTGGGCATACTGGGGCAATGCAGCAATTGTCTGATGTACACAGACAACCCTCTCCTCCTACCACCCAACATTACAACCTGCGAGAGATGCACTTACATAGCCAAACTGGAAGCAAAGTTCTCTCCAGCCAAAATTGTGCTAGACAGTCAAGAGGAGAAGGTTGACACCTGCACTACACCTCAAGCAACACATAGCCCTTCAAAACTCATACCACCAACATCCACATATAGTGACAC
The DNA here is from genome assembly GCF_019279795.1 of Protopterus annectens. Lineage (NCBI taxonomy): Eukaryota > Metazoa > Chordata > Ceratodontiformes > Protopteridae > Protopterus > Protopterus annectens. The sequence continues at coordinate 491,052,578 of NC_056732.1, forward strand.
TAAACCCACTTATGTGGAGGCCCTTAACATTAACCTGCCCAAGCAACAAGGACCTCCAAAGCTGAAACACAAACACCAATCACAACCAAAGTGACACAGCTCAAAACACCAGTGTGCCACCAAACAACAGCCCCTAAGGCAAGACAATGTACCCAACACTTTAGTCATAAGTGACTCTATAGTCAGGCACACTGATGTCCCACTCACCAGGCTGAACAAGGAGAAAAATACTGTCAGCTTCCTGTCAGGTGCCAGGATCTGCCACATAATGCATGCACTCAAGTCACTCCACAACAAGTACAAATATGACTCTGTCATTGTCCATGTTGTTGTGAATGACTTGAGATGCACCTCCCTGGACTACATGAAAAGAGACATGGAAGAGCTCCCAGATCATGTGGCCCAGGCAGGTATGACCCTAACCCTGAGCAGTATCCTGCCTTCGCCCAGAATGATGCCACAGTATAATGGCAAAATGATTGACTTCAACAATTGGCTAAGTTTCTGGTGTCATTCAAAGGGGATCCAGTATCTGTCTGCCTGGGACTACATGATCGATAAACCATGATGCTTTGCCAGAGATGGTCTGCACTTGTTGCCCCTGGGATTCAAGTTACTGACTAAGGCTCTTGCCACCCCTTTTTTAGGCAAGGTACAAAGGACAAAACCACCACCATAACAGATATAAGCATGCAAAATCTGAAGGTAATGCTACTCGTTGCTAGAAGTCTAAACCTCAAAATGCACTCTCGAGGCACTACTAAAAATGGAGAACATAGATATCTGTGCAGTAACTGAGACCTGGTTCAAGTTTCCAGAGAGCACCCCTGCAATACCACCCTACAACTCTTACCACACTTTTCGGCCACCAAACCAGGATTGAAACACTAAAGGTGGAGGAGTGTCCATATTCACCAAGGATATTCACACCACCAAGTCTCGAGGCACTCCTAAAAATGGAGAACATCGATATCTGTGCAGTAACTGAGACCGGGTTGAAGGCACCAGAGAGCATCCCTGCAATACCATGCTACAACTCTTACCACACTTTTCAGCCACCAAACCAGGACCAAAGTACTAAAGGCAGGGGAGTGTCCATATTCACCAAGGATATTCACACCTCCAGGCTAGTTGCCCAAAACAATGCATTTGAAATTCTACAGGTGCAACTAAGACAAGGTAAGACTGAAATCCAAATTGTAGCTTGCTACAGATCCCCCATCATGCCCCAAGATTCTCACTACACCTTTCTAAACATACTAGATAATATTAAGATACAACCAAACCCCATAATACTGGATGATTTCAACTACCCGGCCATTAATTGGGAAAACTACTCAGGTACCAACACCTTTGCCCAACGGTTCTTGGAATTCATAAATTCCAGCGCCCTGGAACAACTAATCCATAGTCCCATCAGGGGCTCAAATACCCTAGACCTGGTCATTACCAACATAGGAGATCGATGCTCCACACCAGTGATCACCCCCTCGTTGGTCAGGTCTGACCATAAGCTAATCATCCTTGACATCCACATCCCTCCCCCACCCCCCAGTAGGAATACCTCCATAAAAAACTTCTCCAAAGTCAATTTCATGCTACTCAAGTCAGAAGTGGCAAACTTCATGACACCCATGCAGACGAGAACTGAAAGTTCGACCATTAAATCCTACACTAAGGCACTGTATGAGCACATCCACTCATGCATGAATCATGCCATTCCAAACAGAACCAAGATGATCTCTTTCAAAAAGGGAACCCAATCTTGTGGTCCCCCTGCCATAAACAAACTATACAACAGAAGGAAGGAACTGTTGCAGAAAAGAGGAAAATCCCAGGATGCAAAAAACTCCCTTAACAGCCTCAGTAAGAAGCTGAGATCTCTCATAAAATCCTCCAAAGCTAGTTATGAAAATAAAATTGCCAAAGATTCCAAGGACAACCACAAGGCATTCTATAGTTATGTCAATAATCTAAATGGTAATGCTCAGATCTGCTCTGAGCTACAACAGAATGACATTAAATATACTGATCCCAAGGATATTGCCAATATTCTGGCAGATCGATTCAGTGCCACCTTCACCCACCCTCACCTCCTAAAGGGCCCATCTCAATACCAAAAGATTGCCAAATTCCGGTATTCATGGCCACACAGGTAAAAAATGCACTCTCCAAAGCTAAGAATACAGCATCCATAGGACCAGATGACATCCCAGGCTGTGTACTACATGAACTACAAAATGAACTGGCACCTCACCTAAGTATCATATTCAATCATAGCCTCACCTCAGGCTTCGTGCCCAATGAGTGGCGCACAGCTACAGTTATCACACTCCACAAGGGAGGATCTACCTTGGATCCCGGGAGCTATTGTCCCATCAGTCTGACGAGCCTGATCTGCAAAGCCATGGAACACATTATCATGGAACTTATAAACAAAGACATTGGCAACCTTCAAACACTGGACCCCACCCAGTTTGTTTTTGTAAAGGGCCAACCTTGTCTCCTCAACCTGATTGACTTCTTTGAATCAGTCTCCAGAGCCGTGGATGAGAGTAAGGCGGTTCACACAGCCTATCTGGACCTTGCCAAGGCCTTCAACACCATTCCCCACTCTGGAATCATAGATAAACTTACTAAGCTGGACATTAATCCCTACATCACTCGATGGGTTACCAACTGGCTTACTGACAGAACCCACAGTGTAAAAGTAGCCGACTCAAAAACCCAGCTCCAGACAAGTGACAAGTGAAGTACCTCAGGGTTCAGTCCTGGGACCGCTCTTGTTTGGCATCTACTTCTCTGAAGTACAAGCCAGCACTAAGGGACTCTGGCTAACAAATTTTGCAGATGGCTGAAAACTGGGAGCCATTATTGAATCCCCAAATGATGTAGATACTCTACAAAAGGGCCTTACAGAAACAGATGCTTGGTGCCAGAGCCATAGGTTCAAGCTCAATGCCAAGAAATGTATAGTTATCCCCTTTGGAAAAAAACATGTACCCATGAATTACCACCTAAGTGGCAGTACACTAAACACCGAAAGTGTGATAAGGGACATAGGGATACAGGTGGACAGTGGTCTCACCTTTGATAACCACATAGCCACAACAGTCAGGAAATCCTTCTATGTGGCACATCTCATCACTAAGGCCTTTTCATCCAGAAAAAAGGAGGTTATTGTCCCACTGTACTCATCCCTCATTAGACCCATTATAGAGTACAATGTCCCATTTGTTATGTACCTCACAAGACATCTACAACAACTGGAAAGGCCACAGAAATACCTCACTAAAAGAATCACAGGCCTAAAGCAGATGCCCTATGCTGACATTCTAAAAAAACTCCAGCTATACTCTGTCGAATATTGCCTAATCAGAGGCAATCTCAACATACAAGGCCATATCAAACCCAGTGCTGTTGGACATGCTACACAAAGAAATTCCAATCCCTCAGAGCCACATGCTCCAGGGATCTAAACCTGGTCATCACAATGAACAAAACGTGCTGGAGGGATAGGTTTCTGATGCAGAGACTCCCCATAATCTGGAATAGACTGCCCATATATGTCAAGCTGAACGCCTCTTTGGTCCTCTTCAAAAGGAGCTTTGATGATCGGATGGGAGATACGAAATTCATCCCGGGGATCACATCAGTTGCCCTGCTAGACAGGAGATCAGGGAAGCAAATATTCTGGGAAGAAATAGTCAGGGAATTGTTATGGCTAGGCTTGTATAGGGCCTATGGCCAATAGCCTAGTAACAACCTATGAACCTATACTTAAGGTATTGTTTCTTATTTGATAGTTAGTAGGGACATTGCTTTTACTGAAGGGGATAATGATGCATTTTTTTTGCATTTAGTTTGAGTTTATGGCTTTGGCACCAATCTTTGGTCTGTGTAGGCCCTTCTTGGAGTACACTGACATCATTTGGGGAATCAGTGATCGTGCCAAGTATGCAGTTATCAGCAAACTTGGTCAGCCACAACCCCTTTGTTTTGGCCTGAACTTCTGAGAAGTAAATAGCAAACAAAAGGGGGCCCAGTACTGACCCCTGTTGAACCCCACTGGTGACAGGTCTGCTGGTTGAGGTAGAGTTACCTACTTTGACAGCATGTGTATGGTTAGTGAGTCAATTTGTGACCCACCTAACAATGGAGGGGTTGACATTTAGGTGGGTGAGTTTGTCAATAATGTCTAAATGGGGGATTGTGTCAAAGGCCTTCACCAAGTCCAGATATGCTGCATGCACAGATTTGCCCTCATCTATGCACTTTTGAAGAAGTCCACTAGGTTTATCAGGCATGATTGACCCTTTACAAAGCTGAACTGAGTTGGATCAAGGGTTTGAAAGTTACCTATACCTTTATTTTTGAGGTCCATGATGATATGATCAATGGCCTTGCAGATAAGGCTAGTCAGACTTATGGGTCTATAATTCCCCAGATCTGTTGCTAAGCAGCCTTTGTGAAAGGGGATAATGGTTGCAGTTTTCCATTCAGCTGGACAAATCCTATATTCAGACTATGGTTAAATAGGGTGCCTAAAGGTGTTGCTAATTCCTGTTTTAGTTTGTTTAGAATGCACCCTGAGATGCAATCTAGAGGCTGTGTTTTTTTTGTGATATGTTTGGAGGGTATAAAGGGGAGAAATTTTCACCAAACCTGTCTGCTAATAGGTTATCAATTTCTGCAGGATCAGTGTGTGTGATATCATTTGTCACTAGTTCAGCACACGTCTGGGTCCTACCTTTTAGGCAACAGATGTAGCTGAAGAAAGCCTTATGGTTATCCTTAGCTGTGTTTGCTAAATTTTTCTAGAAGTTGCTCTTAGAGGATTTTATAAGATGTTTGATTTGTTTACTTAGGCTTAGGAGGGTACTTTTCCAATGCTGGGACCTCCCTTTGGTATTCTTAGACAACAACTTCTTATGTTTGTTGGATAACTTATTTATGTGAGATGTCTACCAGGGTGGCTTTTGTTTTCTTTAATAACAAATTATCCTTTGTTCCATATGACTTTCTTTTATTACCCTTTTGTTCTGTTGTCATGACTGAGTTTTCTTCTAAATGACTATAAACTCTATCAGCATCAAGTCCAGTGAATTGTTTATATCATCGGAAGGCAAGTTATTGGTCTATAGTTTTTGGGATACCTTGTAGGTTTGCTTTTAGGTAGGAGTATTGCTTTTCTTGTTGATAACCAGGCTGGCATCTGTTTGCGATGCACATATAAACAGTTCTTAGTCATGGCTAAATCTTCATGTAAAGGTGTTAGCCAGTAGTTAAATACTGCATCTGGGCCTGGGGTTTTCCATTTAGGAGCTTTTCTTAACTTTGTTTCAATCTCTCTGGTTGTTACGTCATCCCATTTCATATGTTGTACAATTGAGTTTAATGGCTGAAATAATGGTTAAGGGCTTACTTTGCAGACACAAGATGCAGTGTTTGATACGCACATGAAGTAATTGACTAGGCCTCAAATGATCCACAAGGGCAGTTAGCCTGGTACAAATCTATGAATCTATAACATTCCAATTTTTCATTTTGGTCAGTATGTGATAAATCCTCTGAGTAAGGTAGCTTTGCTGTAAGCAAGAAACCTTAATATGAATATTGGGTACTGAGACATTATAGCAGGCCATTCTTTATGATTGGGTGAAACCACTGACATTCAAAATAACAGTAACAACCATTAATAGTTTTTTTATTAATAAAACATTTATGAAAAGTGAGTGGTAAGTGGGTCCCGCGCCTCTGTACCACCCAGCCAACCCTAAGCAGTTTATTTATTCATTTATTTATTTATATATATATTTATTTGTTTGTTTGTTTGTTTACTTACTTACTTACTTATATATTTGTTGACTAGGTAAGTACACCAATCCAAGGCTACTTTTGAAGCATGACTTGGGCTAAGAAGACATATTTACATGAATAATATTCTAGGTTGATATACCAAAGGTCTTAAATCTCTATTGCTGTAAAACATATACACTGGCATGTAATAGGCAAGGCCAATATATGCAGTGTAGTATAGTGCATACAAAAGTTTATAAAGGTAAGGCTGATAAATACAGAAAGGTTAGTAAGGATTAATATGGCACTGACAAAGGCATAAGAATAGAACAGCTAGTAGTAGTTTGTTGAATAGTAGAGTTAAAGAACCAATAAGATAAAAACCTTGTAAGTAAGAGTCAAATGTATGGTGAAGATAAAAAAACATGGAGGCAAGATAAAATATGTTAAGGCAGACATATGTAAGCCTAGATAGGTGCAACAAACAAGAAACATTTAATCCACATGATAAAACAGTTTGCCTTGTATCATCAGAAACAAGGAGCAAAAGAAAAACCCTACACTGTGTAAATCACCAATGAAAAACAGATTATGCATCTCCCAGGATTCAGAAAGAACTACACTACAATGAGTAGTGTGGCTGGAGTTTTGCAATATGGCCCAAGGGGAATTTGAAATGCAGAAATGCTCACCACATAGAGTGGACCTGCTGGAGATAGTACTGCATAAATATTTATTTTATTTATTTTACATTTGTTGACCGGGATAGTCAGACTGGATACATGTCCATTTTCAATGGAGGCCCAGGGAGAAAAGCTCCAAGGTACAGACAGAAAAACATTACATAATACATGATAAACACAGTTTATGGACTCTATTCAGACAAGCAAGTTATACAATCTCTCAAAATTAAGATTTCATAAGGTAAAAGGCCTAAAAATATGACGCAGAGTTGCAAATGAATAATATAAACACACAATCATAGGGAGAGAGCAAGTCAGGCTTGGTGCACGGACATAACCAGTGTGATTTTAAAATACTGTTTGAGAATTTTCTTGAATTGACTTAGGGTGGGTTCTAGAGTAATGTCAGCATAAAGTGAGTTCCAAGTTTTAACAACATAGTTGGCAAACAGAGAGTCATCGGCTGAACTGTTGGTTTTGACAATTTGAACTAGGAGTTTATTAGAAGTGGGGAGTGGTCTGAGGTTACTGTAAGGGTTGATAATGTTTTTAAGTGATGGTGTATTTTCAGGTTGGTTAAGTACTTTATATGCCACTATAAGCTGGTTGTACTGAATTAGGCTGGGCAGTTCTAGTCACCCAAAATAAGTTAGGTTATTACAGTGGTGTGTCCTGTAGGGCATGCCAGTGGCAAATCTGGCAATGTGATTATAGCAGCTAGAGAGTTTATTAAGATCAGTTTTGCTTAAGTTGGTAAGTAAAAGGGAGGCATAAAGAAGGATCGAAAGTGGATGAGAGCATGCAATGGAAGTTCTAGAAGGTGGGGTTAGGAAAGGTTTAATCTTATATAGTGAGCCAATGTGGTATTTATACTTAATAAGGAAAATTGGCCAGGACATTGAAGGACTTCCCTTACTCATTATTGTTATGGGTGGGACCCATTTTGGAGGAGCAATTCCTGTTTCTGTTCCAGGTGCAGAAAAACAAGAAGGCAGGTGGACAGACAGGGAGATGATGGAGTGGTGAAAGAAATGGAGGAGAAAGCAAATACTGAGACTGGAGAATGTATGCAGGATTATGAGGAAATGTTTCAAAGAAATGTGTTTGATGGAGATAAGTCAGCAAATGGTGGATGTATAATTACGATTGTCTAGTTGGGAGGGTTGTGGGATGATTTACTTCAAGAAATAGTGATGGAGAGTGAACTAGAAAATGAATGATATGTTTCCTGGGGGATATTATGGAGAAAATACAAAAGGAGTATGCAAAGACAATCCTGAAGAATAATGGTGAGATGAAAAAGAAAACATATGCAGAGAAAGTAAAAGAAGGCAAAAGTGGAGTTGCAGCAAAGAAGGCAGAAAAAATGAAAATCAGAAGTAATTATTAAGGATTCAAAGTAAAGAAGACAAAGAAATGGACAGGTATGAAGCATGGAACAATTTAATATTTCCTTTGGGTGTAAAAGCACATGAGGTAAGGGCATCTACTTTTATTAACAAAGAGACATTTTGTGACATTACATGAAACTGTTTTTTCAATGGAAAAATTTCTTGGAAAATATGAAAAAAGAAAGACTAATCCATGGAATCTTTATGTGATAAATGCATTTAACAGGGCAACAAAAAAGAAAATTCATGTACAGTTTCGAACAGCTGTAGAAAGACAAAGTTTGAAAGGACATTTGAAAAATGTATGTAAAGAATTACTGGACAACAGTTTATGACAAAAAGAGTTTGTGGTCTGTTGGCTGGGATTGTAATATTGTGTTAAAAATAGAAAGAGAAAAAATTATACATATCCCAAGAATGGTAAATGTGGAGGGGAAAAAGGGTGTCATAAAATAATGCGGAGAAACAAAATCTTTTTTTTTGGAAAAGAAGGACATTTAAAAAGTAACTGTTACAAAGAAAATGTTATATTTGTGGAGAAATGGAACATGGTGCAAAAAATGTAAACTGAAATGTTACAAATGTAACAAAATTGGACATTTTTGGATGGCTTGTAAAAATGAAAATAACACTAAGGAAAAAGAAAGAGAAGAAATTGAACAAAGAGAATAATTTTAGAAGCAGTAGAAACAGAAAAAAAATAGATGAGAAAAATAATAAAGAGGACATATAAAAAGGTCTTGAAATAAGTAATGAAGAAGATATAAATTGGGAGGAAGTGAAAGAAACAAAGAATCATATTTGGTAAAAAAAGGTAAAAGACAGAAAAAAAAGAAAATTTAAAGGGACAAGTACAAAAGAAAAAGGGAGAATTGAAATGTATGAAAAAGAATATATACAGCTAATGATTGGGGGTTGGTGTAATGATTAAGGTATTTTACTCACAGACACAAAGTACAGTGTTTGATTGTAACCTTTTGTGAAGGAAATTTACTAGGCTTTAGAATGGCCTAATAAAAAGCTAGCCTAGTAATGAACTATAATCTAATATAATCATGAATCTAAAGAAAAGGAAAAACAAAACATTTAGAGTGCTTTCTGTAAATGTAAATAGTATTAAGAATATGTTAAGACGAATATGAATTTTGGAGTGATGTAATACATGAGATGTAAATGTAATTGTATTAGAAGACACATGATTTTTAACAAATGAAGAAAGATTAGAAACAGAGAAACTATTGGGAGAAAAGATAATCTGGAATTTGGAAAATGACAAATGTTCTGACTAGCCATATTCAGTAGAAATACAATAAAGGTATTAGATGCAACTTTAGCAAATATGGGGAGATTAACCATTATAGATTTAAAATTGAAAGAACAAGTATATCGAATTATAACATTATATGCTTATACTAATTTTAAAGAAAGGAAAGCTTATTTCATCCGAGTTTAGACTATGTAGTGATAAATATGAATATTATAATAACAGCAGACTTTAATTACGATTTAAGAGGCAAGTGCAAAAAGAAAGGAAATTAAATAGGAAAAATGTTACAAGTTACAAGATGTGGTAAGTAAAAACTATGGGACAAAAATTCATGGACTTACAAAAGGAGCATGTATAGAACTGAAATAGATTATTTATAGTATCAAATGGTTTAGTTATAGGGCAATGGGATGTAGCTCAAACAGGATTTTCTGATCATCTTGCAATATGGCTAGAGATAAAGTAAAAAATGGAATATATAAAAATAGGCAAAGGAATAAATGAGAAAGCATGGAATGAAGAAGGAAAGAGATTTTGGTATATATTTTGCAATGAATGAAATTTTTGTGTTTGGTATACATTTTGACAATAAAGATGTAAGTAGAATTCAAAGGAATAAAAACAATAGAAGAAATAAAGTAATTCTGTTTCTTTTGAAGAACATAAATTAGCATTCAGAAAAATGGCTTATTTGATAAATTTAAGCCTGGCTCTTCTAGAGAACATACATTATCAGTCAGAAAAATGGCTTGCTTATTTGATAAATCCATAATTGATGGGAACAATAGCATACTTAGCAAGTATATTTATGTTGCCAACAGTGTTCAAAAAGGATGCAGATATATTTTTTTATTTATATGGGGTTGCATATAAGCCCAGTAAAAAGAGGAGTTTTGTATGTAAATAAAGAGGAAGGAGGTTTAGGATTAATTAACCCAGTGGTATATGCTGCATTATTAAATTTGTACAAAATGTTAAATTGCATAAATAGAAAAGATAAAAAAATAGTAGTAAAATGGCATAAATGCAAGTGAGATGAATATTGGGATATGGTAAAAAATATTAAAAAAGAAAAAAAAACAATGGATAAATGAAGAAATAAAATGTGACTAAGAAAAAATATTTCTGTGGAAAATAAAAAAAATGATGACATACAAAAGATAGACAAGTATGGTATAAGAATGTTATGTTAAATCATGGGAAAATCTAACAGATGAAAAATTAAAGCTATAAAATAAGAAGCAAATGATGCAACCATAAAGTAGAATGTCAAGATTTTTTGTGGAGTGTGGTAGATAAATTTCCAGTAAAAATAAATATGCTATATAAGAAGAAAAGTAATAGAATATGTTTACATTATCAAGAAGAAGAAATTGAAGAACATGTGTTTTTGAAATGTAAAGGAGTAAAGAAGTTGTAGGGAAAACTATGTAAAGAATTGTTCAAAGATATAAAAGAAGTGGGTAAAATAAACATGGGTTTGATGAAATATGTATATTATAAAAATACAAGTAAAGACTGTTAAAAGTATAGATAAAATGTTATTTTATGTTATATGAGTTACATGGAATGAAAAATAAATGAAATTATGTTTAATGGTAAATTGATTTTATCAACAATATTAAGTAAAATCAGATAGTGGTTATAGAAAAAGGAGTGGGAGTCTAATAGAACCATAGGATTGCTTAAAACAAATAACTTTGCTTTACAACACCAGCAGGTTGAACAGGAGGGAGGCTATTTAAAGCCTGGTGGATATTCTGATTATTTAAACCTTAAGAAAAAAAATTCAGCCATGCTTACACCCCACCCTATTGTACAGGTTTTTTCAAATGTATGTGAACAAGATATTTATAAGTTTTATAAAGAGGGAAAAATGAAGAACGAGAAGTTCAGCCTTACTAAGGATGAGCATTACTTGTTAAACAAATCTTAAAATCAGATAGTGGTTAAAGAAAAAGTAGTGGGAGTCTAATAGGATCATAGGAGTTTACTAGACTAATGACCCCAGAGCCCTTACAAGCCTTGTGCTTTTAAGCATGCCATACATATTAATCATGGTGTATTGTGGAGGTAGAGCCATGGAACACAGATAGTGAATCAGTGTAGGGAGTGTGGTGCTAACTGTGTCCACAGATGAATACCCCTGCACTGTCCAACTGCATTATGTCACTATAATTGAATATTTTTTATTTTTAATAAAAAGCCGTTTGTGTGGAGTGGCATGGTGCGCAACAAGTGACATGTATCAGACATCTAAAAATAGAAACCCGGTGTATTTATTTATGAAAAGGTCAAGTTTAAGCATAGCTGAGCAGGTTTGCTTGGCACGGCACAGTGCTCAGCAGTGCTTAAAGTTAGCTCAGAGGTATATGTAAAAGCATAACAACAGTCTACATATTCACATAACCAAAAGGGTAGAACTACAGCCTTATGTGCAGTAAGTGCAAGGTTTGAATACATTAAGCATTTATTTTCCAAATACAAATTATGATTATTTTTAAATACTGATTTGCTGTGCTCAGCTAAGCTCTGCTAAAACCTACTAAGCACTGCTTAAACAAACTATGTTTATGCACTGCTTGGATCTACTTTTCAGTGCTTGGCTCCACTTAGCTGGTTTGCAGACTGCTAAGCACTGCCAAGCATTGCCAGTTTAAGCACTGCTCAACTCAGCTGTGCTGGTTTGTGTGGTGCTAAGCTTCGCACCACATTTTCAAATATTGCCCAAAGGTGTGTAAGGGTGTGAAAACAGACTATATTAAGTGCAATAGACAGGAATACAGCATACTCCATTGGAATTCTAACTTTGAGGATATGATGGCAGGCATTGGAGAAGGTTTGCACTTTCAGGTGCAGTGTTGGGGCATTCAGGAGTCCAGGGTCATGGTCAGACTCCTTGTCAAAAACCATGAAGACTGACTGATGCAGGGAAGTTACCAGGGCTCAGAGTGCAAGACCGAGGCCTTGGAACAGTTGGAGAGGGACTTCACCGGTGCAACTGGTATCCCCTGCATAGCTATACAGGTACATCACCACTATGGTGATGTGAGAAGACAGAAGTGGGCTCTCTTGGACACCTGGGTCCAAGAATTCTCACAGGGAATGACCCACATATATGTAAGTGCATTTACTTGTGCTTCACCAATATTTATTCTTGAATGTCTGCTAAATTGGTATGCATAATGGTGTGCTTCTCTCCCAACAGCTGCAGAGGAGAGGGCTCACAACATTGATGCACATGTGGGGGCTTGGCCAGGTTGTGACGTGAGTGTGGTGAATACAGATGTATTATGCTATCTATAGTCAAATAAGAAAGAAAGGGTAGACCATTAACCATTAAAACATATCTGCAAAACATTTGTAGTGTAATAACTGTGGAATTAAAGCTGCTTAATGATAACTGTTCTGCAATAAAAACTCAAGACTATATCAGTAAATGCATGAAGGTATCTCTAATAAATGCTGTTGTGCAATAACTGTGGAAGCAGAGCTGATATTTCAACACACTAACTATAAAAAGTGTACACCTGCATTCCATTTGGTAATGATTATGTTATCTAGTATCTCTGTCCAGACTGAATGTCATGCATGTGTGTTCAACTGTCACAGCAGTCTAGTATAAAACTGTAGTACTATTACCAGGTCATACTTTGTTTCCAAACGACAAAGCCAGTAGATTTTTCCTTTTATTAAAACACACCAAAACCTCTCTAGCGCCTCGGCTTAACAGCCTTCCAGGAGATAATCCCCTTTTATCAAAACACACCAAAACCTCTCTAGTGCCTTGGCTTAACAGCCTTCCAGGAGATAATTTTCATATTTTGTTTCCAGGTGAGCTCTATAGGTTCATGGGTTCATGGGTTCATAGGTGTGTATTACGCTAATGGCCCTGGAGCCTTTACAAGCCTAGCCATAGAAGTGACCTGGCATTGTGCTGCTCGACCTTAGTTCCTAGTGTCTCTATCAAGTACAGCCACTGGAGTGATTCCCCGGGGTGTACTTTCTATTACCCATCTACTCATCAAGATTTCTTTTGAAGAGGGACAGTGAGGTGCTCTCCTTGATATGCATGGGAAGTCTATTCCAGAGCATGGTCAGTCTCTGGGTGAAGAAACTGTCCCTCCAGGATGTTCTGTTGATTGTGGAAATGAGGTCGAGGCCTCTGGAGTATGTAGAGTGGAGGGATTGGGATTTATTTAGCTGTAGCACTTCTAACAGAGCTGGGTTAGACATGGCTTTGTAAGTCAAGCAAAGATCACATCTAAGTAGGTGATATGAGACAGAGACTATCTGGAGTCTTTTGAGTCTGTCTGTGTAGAACATGTGTTTAATGCCTAGAATCCTCTTCGTGAGGTACTTCTGTGGCTTCTCCAGCTGTTGCAGGTATCTAGTGAGGTACATGCCAAGTGGGGCATTATACTCAATGAATGGTCTAATGAGGGAAGAGTAGAGAGAGATGATGACCTGTTTCTTTCTGGATGCAACACATTTGGTAATGAGATGTGCCACACAGAAGGACTTTCTGACCACAGTGGCAATGTGGTGGTCGATGGAGAGGTTGCTGTCAACCTGTGTCCCCAGATCTCTTATAACACCTTTGGTGTTCAGTGGGCTCCCATTAATGTGGTAATTAGTGGGAACTAGGTTTTCACCAAAGGGGATGATGACACATCTTTTGGCATTAAGCTTAAGGCCATGGTTTTGACACCAGTCATTGGTCTCAATGAGACCTTTCTGTACAAAGTCTGCATCACTTCGGTGTCTGTGAACTTAGTTAGCCAGAGTCTCTTTGTGTTGGCCTGGACTTCTGAGAAGTAGATGCCAAACAGAAAAGGACTCTAGACCAATCCCTATGGGACTCCACTCATGACTGGTCAGCAGTCTGACTTGGAGACTACTACTTTCGCATTGTGTGTTCTATCTTTGGGCCAACTTGCAACCCACCTAGTGATATAGGGGTTAATGCCTAGTTTAGTGAGTTTATCAATAATTCCTGAGTGAAGATTGATATCAAAGGCCTTGGCCAAATCGAGGTAGGCTGTATGACCTGCCTTATCTTCATCTAGAGCCCTGGTGACTGACTCAAAGAAGTCGACCAGGTTGAGCAGGCATGATATCTATTTCACAAAGCCAAATTGCATGGGATCTAGAGTTTGGAGATTTCCTATCTCTTTGTTAATCAGGTCCATAATGATGTGCTCCATAGCTTTACATATTAGACTCATCAGGCTAATGGGGCGATAATTCCCAGGGTCTGTAGTTGCACCCCCTTCATAGAGAGGGATGACTGTAGCGATGCACCATTCAGTAGGGACAAAGCCTGAGGTGAGGCAGTGGCTGAACAGGGCACACAGATGTGGTGCCAGTTCCCTTTGTAGTTCATGTTGAACACAGCCAGGGATATTATCAGGTCCCATGGAAGCTGTATTCTTGGCCTTGGACAATACAGCTTTAACCTGTGCTGCAGTAATGCTGGGCGCCTGGCACTCTTCTGTTATTGTGATTGGTCCTTTTGGGAGGAGAGGGGTAAAGTTGGCATGAAATCTGTTGGCCAGTATGTTGACAATATCTGTTGGCTCAGTATAGGAGGTATCATTGTGCAGTAACTCAGAGCAAATCTGGGTATTGCCTTGGAGGTTCTTGATATAACTATAAAAGACTTTGTGATTGTTGTTAGTGTCTGTCGCAATTCTGCCTTCAAAGCTGGCTTTAGAGGATTTGATGAGGGATCTCAACTTTTTGTTGAAACTAATAAGAGAGTTTTTCCAGTCTTGGGACATCACCTTTTTCTGCAACAGTTTCTTCCTTCTCTTGTAGTGTTTATTAATGGCAGGGGGCCACAAGATTGGCTTCCTTTTTTTGGAGGAGAGCATCTTGGTTCTGTTGGGTATGGCTAGTTCCATGAATTTATGTACATGTTCGTAGAGTGCATTGGTGTATGATGCGGCAGTCATGCAGCTGTTTTCTATTGGCATGGGGACCGTGAAGTTAGCCAACTCTGTTTTAGGAGCCCAAAATCAGCTTTGGGGAAGTTTTTCAAGGTGGTTACCTTTGCGGGAGGTGTGGGTGAGATGTGGATATCAGTCAGTTAGTAATCAGTAGTGACTCAGTAGCTCAGTTTGTTAAATGCTCTTTGTAAAGTGCATTTTGCCACACCAGACAGGGGTTTAAATCCAGTGCTATGTAGTAATAAATATTACTGAATCAGTTATGTAATGATGATAGATTTTCTCTGCACAGGAACTACAGGTAAATGGATGAGGTAGCCCATGTCATGAGTAAATAGTTTATGTTGTCAGATGTCTAAAATCATTACCAGGTATGTGATAATATTGAATAAAATAAAGGAAATACGTACAATAATAATAAAATAAAATAAAAGAAAAGAAATATAATGTTTAATCTTGGTATTGCTGCATGCCTGGAGTGTCTGATAAAGGTTGTTGCAGTGAATTAATACAGCTGATGCACATGTCCTCTGCAGTCACTGCTATTGGGTTCTATCCCCATGTCTGCCAAAAATAGTACAGTACCAGACACTTATTCATTACAGATATCATTCTCTCCACAGGAACTACAGGGAAATGGGTGCAGTAGCTCATATTATGTATAAATAATTGTGTGTACAGATCTCACAGACTGTTAAAATCATTACCAGGAATGTGATAATACTGCATAAAATAAAGGAAATATGTACAAGTTTTAATTAAATAAAAGAAAAGAAATAAAATGTGTAATCTTGGTATGGCTGTATGAGTGGAGTGTCTGTTAGTGGTTGCTGTAGTCAATGAATACATCTGATGCACATGTCCTCTGCAGTCACTGTTATTGGGTGCTATACCCATGCCTGACAAAAATAGCACAGTATAAATCATGTATTGCTTACAGATATCATTATCTCCACAGGAACTACAGGTAAATGGGTGTGGCAGCTCATATTATGTATAAATAATTGTGTGTACAGATGTCACAGACTATTAAAATCATTACCAGGAATGTGATAATACTGCATAAAATAAAGGAAGTAAGTACAATAATAATAAAATAAAATAAAATAAATAAAATGCATAATCTTGTTATGGCTGTATGATTGGATTGTCTGTTAAAGGTTGCTGCAATCAATTAATACATATGATGCATGTCTTCCACAGTCACTGCTATTGAGTTCTATCCCCATGCCTGCCAAGCAAGACATGATAATTGTTTACTCTCTGTACTGTACAAATACATGTCTCTCAAGTGTGACGCTGTCACAAAATGTAATTACTGTTGCATAATCCCTCTGTCACAGATGTATCCTCAACATGATTATGTCAATAGCAAAATAACACTGCATCAGCACACAGTACACCTTGGTAGTTATATATGTCTACCTGATGTGCAAGTGTTCTTTGTAGTTGTGTACCTGCAGGTGTTACAGCTTAGCCCATGTGGATAGCTTGAGAGGTATGTATGTGCTACAGCAGCTATAGGGCACATTTACACAAATAAAGGACAGACCTGTAGAGTAGATAGTAGTACTGTTGTTAACGATATAGTTTATAATAGTATTAATAGACTGTATTTCTCTGTCTCCCCACCCCTTATCTTCATATATATTTATTACTGTTATTCATTGGTTATGGCTTACTATTAGCATATGTTCTGATATAAACTTTATTTTGGGGCATGTGTTTTATTATTGTTATGTATTACAATGGTTGCATATTAACATATCTTGTTGAATTACCTATGTTGTTGGCTTTATGCCATAACTGTTACTGGCATGCTGTTAATATACTGACTGTTCTGTTATTAACTGTTGTGTTCCATATACTATGCATTGAAATGTAATTGGGTTATCTCCAATGTTCTGGCATGCTGTTATTACTAACAAAATGTTTTGTTCATAACTAACCTATACACATTGCTATACCACTATTACCAGAGCACGACAGGGTAGGCCAGTTCCTGCTTATCTGCCTACCCTACCTCAGTTGGCCATGGCACTGGGTACCAGCATGTCTGGGACCCAAGCTGGCGGTGCCCCCTCTGCTGGCCCTGCACTACCTTTGGGTGGAATTGCTTCAGGGGATGGGGCTTGTCCTCTCCGGGAGCAGTGGCAGAGGGGGACTAGTCACCCAGGATCAACTACTGACCATGGTGTGCAGGATTGTTCATAGGAGCTATGATCCTTGCCTGCGCTAGATCGAGGGCAAACTCGACAACCTGCTGGGGCCTGCTGGCCCTGGCACCCAACCTCCAGCACAGCCACCTTCGAGCTAGTAAAGGAGCAGTACTGAGTGCCCATGGGTGGGGGATGTCAGTCACACTGATGTCATCTGGAGGCACATGCATCTCAGATTCCACAATGCCCTCCCCATCTGAGGTGTTTACTCCCCTCATGTGTCACACACCACCCCTGTCTGCTGTCTTGTCTGTCTGCAATTGCATCCTCTCCTACCCAACTTACCTCCCCACATGTACTTACATCCCTTCCCCAAAATTCTACTCTCCATATATAAAAAAAAATGGACAACTGTCCTACAAAAAAAATATTGCCCCATACATAGCTCGCCATTTTGTACATGTGTCCACTGGACACAACTAATTTGGTCCAACTGGCTTGACAACACATTTATGTTGTCCTCACCCCTCTCTTTGGGGTTTGAGAGTCCAAATTCATTTACAAAATATGTCAAAATGAACAGCTGTTGCTGTACAAGAAATGGAAAGCTATGGTCCTTTCCTACACCCTTCCTGCACATCCTTACCTGCCTTTCAGTATGTTTTCCCCCTCCTTCCCCCCATTTCACCACTGTCCTATCACCCCCTTTTTCTTTTCCTTTTAATTTTTAGCATGAGCTTGAGCGGAGTTAAGAAGAGTGTCGCAATTCGGTGCATCACAAAAACCTGCTTAAATGTGCTTTAAAATGCCTTAATGATCTCATGTGTTTCTCACAGTGCTAGGCATGTGTACAAAAATCACCCCTGCCACATCTCAAACCCAGGCCCTTGTCAACTACAGCCTACTATATTACACCACTAGGCCACAGAGATCTCGATTCAAACATGTGTTTCTAGCAATACATACTGATAGCCACTGACAGACTGAAATCAAACCTAATGTGCAAAATGGGAGTGTACCTGGGACTCTGATGCAAAGATACACCAGTAAACAGACAAATAGGTAATAATGGAAGTATATGAGGCCTGGGATAGCAACATCTTTAAACACATCTACTAAGGCACCCATGGCACATGGCACAGTACATATGTTCAACCGGGACTCTGCTGCAGAACAACTGCCTTTGAAAGACACACACATACCAATGGATGCAGTAGCTTAGTCTGTTACATGCCTTGCATACACTGCATTTTGCCACACACGGTCCTGGGTTTAAATCCAGTGTGCTGCATGTCAATTAGATTGTTGTGAAGACAGCAAGTAATGACTGAGGCATGCAATTTTAATCCCCACAGGTTACTGCTACTGAATTATCTGCTACCCAGTTTTGCAAGTCAGAGGCCTGCAGGTAGGGACACACTGCACGTATTCGTATAGCCTAACTATATGTCACTTACTACTCTGTTATTGGCACTGTTGCATAACAGATGTAACTTAAGCACATGTCTTGACTGGACTGTAAAGGGTACCCTCACCCTGGCTCTTCTGTAATGACATGGCTGAACACTGCTGCCAGAGTTACACATACAGCTTGCTGTCCTTCAAAGTGTTCACACTGACCCATGTGTCCTAGGCTGCAGCAGCAGCTGCAGCCTGGAGCATACACAGCCTTACAAACCCCATTGGACAAGGGATCCAAACAAAACTATACATAAGGGAGGGCAAAGATCCAATGATAGGGACATGTTTAACAGTTTGCCTTAATAAAGATAGTGAGCTGATGGAATTGCAGCTACTGCATTAACATGCATATTCTGACAGGTATGACATGTGACACTCACATGTCTCTCTCCCCTTACTGACGTCAACCCACAATGTTTAACACTAAACTGCCAGATGGTCATAATGTCATGGGACACTGGCCAAACATATCAGACAAACTGTGGACATACCTTATGAATGCTAATAGTGGATTTGGCCTAGTGGTGCATTGATCTGATTGTAGTATATAGGGTTCTGGGTTCGAGACCTGCCAGGGATGGTTATTTTTTGGGTATCGTTGGCATAATTGTTAAGGTGTTTACCTTACAGACACAAGGTGCAGCGTTTGATTTTTACATGGGGTAATTGAGTAGGCTTAAAATGGCCCACAAGGGCAGTTTGCCTAGTACTAATGTATGAACCTATAAAGATCTATGACCCTATGGACAGTATTTGTACCTACCCTCTGTGATGCTGTAGTCTCCACATCTCACTAATGTCCAACTCAAAGACTAAGAAAGGGGCCAAGGCCTACATGAAGGCCTTAAATATTGCAGTGTGGTGCCATGTCATTGGCTAATGAAAGTGCAACTGAGCTGTTCTGGATGCAATTAGAAAGTCTCAGCCACAGATTGGTGCACAGGCAATTACCTGTTAATAAGCATTACCTACAAAAGACAAGTAACTGCTTATGGGGAACAGGTCTGTATGCTGTTTTGCTGACAGACTATAGTTTTGCAAGCTATTTGCAGAGGAACACTTTAAAAAAGGATTACTTCACTCTACTAGCTATGTAATAGATGCCCCCATAGAATGGGATGCAGATCAGAGGATGGAGGTATGGGAAATAGGGATTACAGCAATAGGCCTGTAGTACAGCTATTGTATTGACATGTTGGTGATAATCTGCTGTCCAACAGCAACAGGCATGCCTCTCAACTGTCCCTGCTTTGCATCAAATCTAGCTCTGCCCCTATTACTTCCCCCTACAATGGTCAGCTGTTGTAGAAAAGCTAGAGGATTATGTGTTAGACAAAGTAACACTAAGTACACTCCTGTAACATCAAATGATGTATTGCAATTCACCTCTTCTCGGTTTGTCAAGGTCACACATAAATAGTTCTGACATTGTAAAGGTGTCATTGACTGTCCCTGATGTACTCTGGCTAGGTCACAGTTTTGGTTCATAGGTTCATAGGTTCATACTAGGCTATCTGCCCTAGGGCATTTACAAGCCTAGCCAGAATGTGTTTGGCTTTTGCCACCCATTTTAAATTAATTTTGCTATGCCCTTTTTCGAGGTTAGTATGCTGTGCCTCTGTCTAACACTGACACAGAAGTGATACCCAGAGTAAATCTACGATCTCCCATCCACTCATCAAGATTCCTCTTGAAGAGAGTTAATGAGGGACTCTGCCTAACCTGGACTGGGATTTTATTCCAGAGTGAAGGGAGCCTCTGGGTAATGAATCTGTCCCTCCAGCATGTCCTATTTATTTCAGTGCTGAGGTTCAACTTTCTCGAGCACGTAGCTCGATGGGATTTGAATTTTCTGAGGTGCAGCATGTCCATTAATTCCGGGTTGGACATGGCTTTATACATCAGGCACAGATCGCCTCTGAGCAGGTGGTATGCCACTGAGTAGAGCTGGAGTTTCTTTAACTGGGCAGCATATGGCATCTGTTTGCGCCCTTTGATCTTCTTGTTGAGGTACTTTTTGGGTCTTTCCAGTTGCTGCAGGTGTCTGGTAAGGTACATCCCAAAAGGGGCATTGTACTCAATTATGGACCTGATGAGGGATGAGTAAAGAGGCACAATGACCTCCCCTGATCTAGATGTGAATCCCTTCATGATTAGGTGGGCTATATAAAATGTTTTTCTAACCACTTTGGCCACGTGGTTGTCGAATGAGAGATTGCTATCAACTTGGGTCCCCAGGTCCCTAATTACGTCTTCCGTACTTAATGGATTACCATGTATGTGGTAATTTGTGGGCACTTTTGCTGAAGGGGATGACTATACACTTTTTGGCGTTTAGCTTGAGGCCATGGCTCTGGCACCAGTTGTCTGTTTCTATGAGGCCCTTTTGTAGGATGCTTGTGTCGGCTGGAGAGTTGATTATGGTGCCCAGTTTGCAGTCATCTGCGAACTTGGTCAGCCACAGTCCTTCCGTGTTGGCCTGTACCTCCGAGAAATATATACCGAACAAGAGAGGTCCCAAGACTGAGCCTTGTGGGATGCCACTTGTAACTGGTTTGGAGTCTGACATGGCTCCAGCAATTCTAACCATGTGGGTTCTGTCCTTGAGCCAGTTTGCAACCCATCTAGTAACATAGGGGTTTATATTTAAGCTGGTGAGCTTATCTATAATGCCCGAGTGGGGTATTGTATCGAAGGCTTTTGCGAGGTCCAGGTAGGCTGTGTGGACCACCTTCCCCTCATCAATGGCCTTGGTGACTGTTTCAAAGAAATTGACCAGGTTTAAGAGGCAGGATCTGCCCTTAACAAAGCCGAACTGGGTAGGATCCAGTGTCTGTAGGTCCCCAATATCTTTATTTATGAGGTCCATGATGATCCTTCCCATAGCTTTGCAGACAAGCTAGTCAGGCTTATGGGGCGATAGTTTCCAGGATCCGTTGAGGCACCACCTTTGTGGAGAGGGACCACTGCTGCTATACGCCACTCTTTGGGTACATATCCTGTAGTAAGGCTGAGATTGAACAGTAGTTTTATGTTTGGGTTTAGGTCTTCTTGGAGTTCATGTAGGATGCAACCCGGGACACCGTCTGGTCCCATTGATGCTGTGTTTTTTGCTTTGGAGAGGGCAGCTTTTACCTGAGCATCTGAAATGTCAGGGGGGGCAGCACTCTGCTGGGATAGATATTTGCCTTTTTGGTGGGGAAGGTGGGGGGGGGGAGTTTGCGCTGAACCTGTCAGCTAGGATGTTGGCAATGTCTGTGGGTTCACTGTACTTTTTGTCATTTTGGACTAATTCTGAGCATATCTGGGAATTTCCACCCAGGTTCCTAACATAACTAAAGAAAGCCTTGTGATTATCCTTAGTGTCCTGTATAATTTTTCTCTTGAAGCTGGCCTTATATGATTTTATGAGTGCCCGTAGTTTTTTGCTAATACTGATCAGAGATGCCTTCAATTTTTGGGATTTTGCTCTATCATGTAGTAGCTTCCTCCTTCTATTGTATAGTTTGTTTATGGCTGGGGTCCACCAGACAGGACGCCTGCCTTTGGTGACATTCATCCATCGTTGGTTGAGAGCTATGGCTAACATACCCATCAAACCCCTACAGCAGGAATTCAGGTCATAGCCATAATTAATGGGGGACAGCCCAAACTCAGTGACAGAGTATACATATTGATCATACAAAGTGAGACTATGAAAGACTAACAACAGATATTACTGTAGCATACGTGTTTTCTGAGGAGTCTGGCATGTGACAGCCTAATTATGTATTTTCTGGCAACAGCTATCAATAAATGGCCAACCATTTGTCAGACATCCACATGTTTGTGCCAAAAGGATCACATCTATGAGGCACACTTTCACATTCTGCAAACATCTGTGTAGTAGAAAGGTATGATGCTACAGGGAATATATACCACAGCAGGTTTGCATTGCTGTCTGTCAGTGTGGCACACTGATGTTGCTGGACTGTCTCTGTATAGCTGTAATATCATAAAGCTATTTGTCCAACAATGGCTGTATGACATAGTGGGACTTTGCCTGTAGGGGACATATCACAGTAAACTCATGGATGTAGAGACATAGAGCAGTATCTGTCATGGCATACAGGTACATACCCAGTATTGCTACTATCTTGGTGACAGCCACACATGTAGTGTGTTGAGAGACTGTGGGGTATGACGTGTGAGGAAGTGGTGGATAGTGCAGCCTGTTTTGGTTGTGCAGGGTCTGTACATAGTGGATGTCCATGTATCTGGTCCTGTAATGTGTCCCCCTCTTGTTTTCTTTCAGGAACGATGTATCACAGGAGGCATGCTCCATTCACAGCTGCAGAGAATGATGTTATTCTGGATGGCCTCAGACTGCATCATCACATTCTGCTTTCTAGGGGTTGCCAAAATTGTGACCAGCATGCAGTATTGTGGGGTGACCTTGTTAGGGCAGTTAACCAAATTGGCCAACAGGACAGGACCTACAAGCAGATCTGACACCGGGCCAAAGATATGGTCCATGCTGCACATCATAGGGCAGCTACTGTGGCCAGGGATCATGTTGCCACTGGTGGAGGGCCTGCAACAGAACAACCACTCTGGGCCATAGAGGAATTCCTGGCAAACCTAGAATCAACCACCAGCTCCCAGGCATGCATCACAGCATACGTCCCGGAGGTGGGTGCCACAGTGTCCACATCAGAGACTCATCCAGGTAAGCTTACTTTCTTCACCAGTGTAATACTGTATCAGTCATTATGGCAGGGTCTGCATACCAGTACATGAGTGTCAGGTCTATCTGCATGAGGGGGGTAAATCTTAGAAAACAATGGAACAGGACCACCACGAAGAATAAAATTCTTTAATATCATTCTGTAAATAACAAGCGCTTTCACGTGTTGTAATACACGCTTCCTCAGGTTTAACTAAAAACAATTCTGGCAGCAATATATATATAAACCACATACTCAAATCAATCAGTGAAAGAGCTGATTTCTAGGTGTAGTTAATTAAAAATTAAACAATCCATTAACAATTATATTGTTGCTATAGTTATAACCTTAACATAATAAATACATCATAAATATCTAACTTCAGCTAAAACATACCTAAAACTATATATACAAAAAACTAATAACTGAAGAAATGTGTATGAAAATTTACCATAAAAACTTAAATTAAATAAATATAACAATACTGTAAACATTATATAAATGCAAAATCAAAAACATACAAAACCTGGTCTATCTACGTGCAGCCAAAATTGATCTGATACTGACATATTGATTAAGGCCTGGTTCAATATGAGCTTTTAATCTAAAAATCCAATTCAGCCTGTCACCCCCTCGTCTGCTGGGTCTAACCATTTGTAAAACTCTAAATTCAAATTCATGTTCAGAGTGAGCAATAGCATGCTTAGCCAATGCATTGGTAAGAATTAATTTCCTTATGTCATAAATATGACCATATATTCTATCTTTCAGCTTTCTCGAGGTCATACCCACATAAAAAGCTATGCATTTCATGCAGGTGGCTAAATAAATCAGATTAGAACTATTGCATGAAGCAAAAAACCTGGGTAGGAAAGAGTATTCCATACTAGGCTGTTTGAAATCCTGTTTTTTGGTGATATATCTACACATATTGCATCTAGTACATGGATAT
Source organism: Protopterus annectens (assembly GCF_019279795.1). NCBI lineage: Eukaryota > Metazoa > Chordata > Ceratodontiformes > Protopteridae > Protopterus > Protopterus annectens. Next base: position 491,076,947 of record NC_056732.1, read on the forward strand.
GTACCATTATTTGAATTCCTAATTTCTCTGCATAAACCTTCATCATATCTGTCTATACAGAGTAACCTCTTCAAGTTTTTGCTATTTCTATAGGTAAACCTAGGTGTATGCCCTAATAAATTGGATATACGCTGATCAGCCATTACACATTCCAATTTCTTTTAATAATGTCTGTAATATTTCTATTATCATTAGTGTACCTAATTGTAACGGCCAAATGATCCCGTTTAGATATAAACTTTCCTCGGTTTCTATTGTGATACCAAACACTACTATTGTTACAAAGCTTGTTGTCATTATTATTATTACCTTCAGAAATATTTTCCATGTTTCTTCTTATGCCATCAATAACTTTCTCTGTATAACCCCTTTCTAACAGGAGTTCATCTAGGAGCTTGAGTTGTATAGACCTTTCAGTCATGTCTCTACAAATATTGTTGATTCTATGATATTGGCTTTTCACAATATTTGGGAATATAAAGCGAGGGTGCATACTGTCAAAATGCAACAAGGCATTTCTCCAGCATGTCTTTCTATATAAAGAAGTAGACAATCTCCCTGTCCCATCTTTAAAAATGGCCATGTCTAAAAAATGTATCTCCTGTAAGGAAGTTTCCATGGTAAACTTCAGGAAAGTTGTAGTAGTTCCCAAATAAGAAACAAAGTCCTGTAGCAGACTCATATCTCCAGCCCAAATTATTAGTATGTCATCCACAAAACGTCGGTATAGTAAAACATGCTGAAAAAATGTGGTATTGAACACATATTCTTCCTCCCAATGATACATAATCAGATTGGCATAAGAATTTGCACATGGGGTGCCCATAGCGACACCCCATGCTTGCAGATATAACATGTCCTGAAACATAAATACATTATTATTAAGGACTAAGTCCATCAAGGTACAAATAAGGACTTGTTTATCATTGGTATATCTCTCCATAGCATGTAGCAATTCTCTTAAAGCCTCCATCCCATAATCATTAGGGATGGCAGTAAATACATTTTTTACATCCAAAGTAACTAGTATCAATGATGGGAAGGATCCATGTTGTATTATTAGCTGGTCTAAATCATTCAGTAGCTGATATGTGTCTATAAGGATGGTAGGTATGCTTCTAACTAAAGGACCTAAATTACTCTCCAAGTAACAGGATATTTTTTCAGTCAGCCAACCTTGTCCTACTACTATAGGTCGTACTGGTGGAGGCATAACCCCCTTATGTATTTTGGGAAGACTTTTTATATATGGGATAACCGGGTGTTCTACATTGAAATAATCATATAACTCATAAGATATCTGTCTGCACATAAGGAGGTCATACATTTCATCATGAACTCTCTTAATAATTCTGTCCATCTTATCTTTCTTAATCTTGATATAAGTATCTTTATCATTCAACAATTCTAACATCAGGAGTTGGTAGTGATGCGTATCTGATAATACCACCCCTCCCCCTTTGTTAGCTGGTTTTATCATTAGGTCAGTGTTGTGTATAAAATTATTCAGCGAACGATTCTCCTGTATACCTAGATTAAAATATTGACATTTCTTAGTTCTACTTGAAAAATAGGCATATAAATCCCTTTCACATAGTTGTATAAAACATTCAACACTTGTAGGCATATTAGGAATAAAAGTACTTTTGCGTCTGCAAACAAAGTCGCAATTATTATAGTCTGTTACTTTATCGTTAGAAAACATTAACTTCAGAGAAACCAATCTACCAAACATCCGTAAATCAGTTAATAACTCCGTGAGGTCACTACCTTGAGGAAGTATAAAGGAAAGGCCTCTGTTTAATAAAGTTATGTCCGATTAATTTAGCTCATAGCTTGATAAATTGAAAACCAGTCCATTTAATTCCTGCTTCTCCGTCTCACCTCGACATTCTCTCCTGAGAACTTTCTTTTCTTTCGGCCCCGACTGGTGGAACGCATCTGTGAGGCCCCTCGGAACTTCATCGGGAATGGTAAAAAATGATCTAGAGTACCATTAATTGTTTTTGGTCTCGCCCCGTTGTTATTCTGTATAGATGTATTCAATAGGGCTTGCTGATTAGGTGGTGGCGTATCTGCAGCCCTAGTGGTTATACTTACACCACTCCTATTTGATGACATCACAACCAATCCAATATCGCCATGGTTAGCAACATTCTCCAATCCCTCATTTTATAAAGGGACAGAGTCATTATTGCTTGGCTCATTAATATTAGGCCTGTTCAGATGATCTCGATCAGGACTACAAATATCATTTGTATGGCTATATCTCGGCCAAACAAAAACTTGGCCAGTAGTAAAATCTTTATAGTCTCTCTGTAGCTTTTTGTATTTAGTTTGTTGTAACCTGTCAGTATAAGCCATAATTTGTGAATACATATTGTCCATTCTTCTGTCAAAAAACTCCCCTTTATAACGAAGCCATATATCAGAATTCAAGGCTTCTACTTTCTTAAGCAGTTCAGTCTCAGTGGGAGAAAAATGCTCTATCAAAAGCTTCATATATTGGTAACTGAGATCCAAATTCAACTGTTGCCACTTTTTTAACAAATCAGGCTGACTGTCTCCATAAGTGGGCATGTAAAGTACACGCATCCCTCTAGGCACTATATGAAAGTGGAGACATGCTTCCAAATGCTTCTGTTGCCAGGTCAGTCTCTGCAATTTGTATAGATCATTCTCTAGATCTCTCACTCTGTTGTTAAATTCATGAACATTACCTGTAGTTCCTGTGGCAACTGGTGAAATAGGATAATGTAATTCCATATTCAACAGTGGATTGGCTTGTGACGGTAATACCTCATTCCATCTGCATACTGTACTGCTACCTTCTGGGTTGTAGTCCAGCTCCAACTCAAGATTTTCCATCGTGTGTGAGTAGTAATAACCAACCAAAGAAATAGGCCCGAAAAAACAGGGAAAGTACTACCCGCCAAAGGTCTGTTTCCACAAGGATGATGCACGAGGGGGGTGCTGGTTTTAATGCACAGTTGTGCACACATTCTCAGAATGTTAGAAATGTAGGGATATCACATTAGCTAGTGTACATGTGGATATATGCAGATATTACCTTCTAACATTGCAACATTTGACATTGCCAGCAATCCCTCTATCTCACATTTTCATAGGTCCATCAGCTGTGGCTGGAATCTGTGGTCCTGTACCTGGTAAGTGTGATACTATTGTTTTATGGATCAAATATACCCTAAGAATGTTAAGGGCTGAGATTTTGCCCTAGGCACAACTGTTATGCTTAGCCAGAGTAGAACAGTTGTATGTTGCATTTTGGCGTAGTTAACTGCAATGCATACAATGGGTAATCACAGCTGTGAATTTGTACAAACATTAACACATTTGCACTTACAGTTATGAACAAGTATGCAGCCTGCTATATGCAAGGCAATTACTCCATGATGCCTGTTCACACACAATAGGGAGATGGTACACACCTGAGGCAATGATACTACAGCAGGCATAGTATTCTCAGGATAGGTGTACTAGGTATTACATGTAGTTCTATCACATACACTGTCGTATTGTGTAACTCACAGGTGTACTGTACTGGCAGTGTTCAATTGATGTAGCTGAAGTGCATGTTATAAAGGGCTTGTCTTGTCTGTGCATGTTGTTGTGTGTTTCTGTATTGTGCATGGGATCGGTGATGAGAAGATGTGGAACTGGTAATGCAGTTGTGGCTGCTCATTTGTATGAGTCTGTGTGGATTACCATACATAATAGTGCAGGTAATACAGTATTGTTTTTTTTTTCTTCCTCCTCATAGGTGAACGGGGGGTTGGAGTCTGTCCCCCTCACAACTTGATGTCAATGTCCCATCAGACTCTGATGATGATGGTGGCCACAGTGAGGCACAGGTGTGGTTGTCAGGGCTGAATCTGTCCCAGACATTGACATCCCTTTTCCATCCCCATTGTCCCCACACACAGTCAGTATGACCACACATATCCAGTCCCCAGAGGCCACAGATATTGGACAGTCAGACAGTGGTGACATTAAACAGGATGGTGTGACAACTATGGGGTCAGGGAGTACAGACACTGGCCGTAGCCAGACAGATGGTGAGGTCCCACATAGACATATTAACAAAAGTACTCAAAGGAGGACTGCTGCCCATCCACCTCCTGTCACAGGTGTCACATCATGGGTCATTCGCCGCATGATTTGGGCTATCATGGAAGCAAGAGCACATTCTGACCACAACACCAGATAGATGCTCAGGGTTATGGATGCAACACAGTCTGACATCCGTGACTGCCTCCACTGCATTGGTGACACCTGTGATGACAGTGCCCTGGCCCAACAATCAAGGAGCCTCAATCTTCATCACTAACCCCAGGGAGGTCATCACCGAGAAGAGAGGAAAGGATAACTAATACACACAGTAAAGTACAATTTCTCTTACGTGCACACAGAGATCACAGTCAGTCTGGGGCTGGTTGCTCCCTTGCTCACCAGGTCCCCAGTAAGACTCCCCACTGGCACAGCTATAGGGTCCAGGTCTCAGCCTAACTGGGCAAGCTAAAACCTCCAGTACCCTTTCTGTCCAACCAGTGCTTCGTGTCCCTGCCAAGTAGCTGACACAACATACACACACTTTGAGATAAGTATTTATACAACTTCACAGACACTCCTGGGAAAGGCTGACACAGATTCTCCAACTGTGCCCCTTTACCCAGACTATACAGTAGTAATTACTGCCACCACCCAGATAATAATATCAGTTACTAAAAGGCCCTTAAAAGGATGTCCAATTATTACTGTGCATTATTAATATCCAATGGTAGTATGACTAACAGTCAAGGGTTACTTTAGAGTGGCCTATTACAATAACTCTATAAATATGCAATGTACACTAGAGTTTATCTCTACACAAATCAGCCACAAGTAGAAGGTTTTAAAAATATTTAATAATAAATAATTAAAACACAAGACAAAACTACTACACCACAGAGATATCTAAGAGTTCAGAGATCACACAAAAACTTAAAAATAATACAGTAGGAGAGGTCTGATTTCAAAGAAAAATACCTAATTAATCTTTACTAGCTTTAACTATTCCTAGAAGAAATCACAGTGTTAGAAACTTACATGTGAGCATAAGCAGAGTGCTGGTAAGTTAGATGTCCAAAGTCAAAATGCATTCAGTCTCTTATGAGAAATAGTATTTAAATATTACTAATAAACATGTTTGCTGGGTCCCTCCCCAAATTACATCATTTTTGACACTTAGTTTTTCCCAGGCAAACAAACTGCATTATTTACCAATCTAACACCTGCACAAAAACTTACAACAATAGAAGACATTTCACATGTATATGCTAGCAGAAACTAGAGCAATAAAGCACCTTCCACATCTAAATTCTAATAATAAACTTTAGCCTTAAAACAATGGGTATGAAATCTTCATTCAGCTGCCCTGGGGCTGAATTCTAACATGAAAGGGTACAACAGGCTTCACTGGGTCAGTAGAGTGCAATGTTGTCACATATTTTGCAGTTCCACATTTCACAGTATTTTTTACACTCAAGAAACATGCCTGTATTTTACATTTATTATCAAGAAAACATGCCTGTATTTTACATTTATTTATACAGTTGATAGAATTATGTATCAAATTCTATTTGACTAGGCTGGCAGCCTTCACCCTTTTCTCCCCAATCATCACATCTCTTCCTCCCCTGGGGAACTCAAGCAAGTTTTTCAAGTGCCCCTTGAGAAACATCGCTTGAGAGTGTCAGGTCTATCTGGGTGTACCTCACCCATTCCGTGTTTTGAGAGCCCATCTACACTGGCATCGCTACTCCACTGCAGTGCTGCACTGACATATATGCTTGCAACCCCAGACTCCATCTTAGCAATTTGGCATTTTGCTGACTGGCTCTGTTTAACCATGTTAGAGGGTTGTGATCTATCATCACAATGAATTTTTTTCCATACAGACAATGCTGAAGTTTTTGTAGTGCCCACACCATGGTTAGACATTCCTTTTCTACCACTGCATAGCATTCCTCCCTAGGTTGGAGCCTATGACTGAGGTAAACCACTGGGTGCTCTTCTCCCTCTGAAGAAATCTGGCTAAGTACAACCCCCACCCCATAGTTTGAAGCATCCACCTGCGCAACAAATTATTTGCTATAGTCTGGACTGGCTAACACAGGGGGTCCTCACAAAGCTTCCTTAAGCTTCTGAAATGTCTGCTCACATGCTGGGGTCCGCACAATCTTATCTGGCCTGTTCTTCCTTGTCAGGTCTGTAAGGGGAGCAGCTATGGTACTATAATTGGGAACAAACTTTCTGTAGTACCCTGCAGTCCCTAAGAATGCTGTCACCTGCTTTTTGGTAACAGGTGCAGGCCATGCCTGAATAGCTTCCACTTTGGCAGGTTCTGGCTTTATCTTACCACTCCCCACTCTATGGCCTAGGTAGGAGACCTCTGCCATACCCACCTGACATTTGCTCAGCTTATTGGCCAACCCTGTCATCTGTAGTCTGCCCAGCATCTTCTTGACATGCTGAAGGTGCTCTTGCCAGGAATGGCTGTAGATAGCAATATCATCCATGTAAGCAAGGGCAAACCCTCCTGCTCCTGCTAAGATATGATCTACCAACCTCTGGAAAGTCACTGGGGCATTCTTCATCCCAAAGGGCATATTTGTGAACTCATACAAGCCAAAGGAAGTCACAAAGACTGACTTCTCTCTAGCACTGGGAGTCAAGGGCACCTGCCAGTAACCCTTGGTAAGATCAATGGTTGTAAGATACTTAGCCCCATCCAGCTGCTCTAGGGTCTCATGTGTCCTAGGCATGGGGTAAGCATCTTCCTCTGTGTGACTATTTAATTTCCTGTAATCCACACAGAACCTGTTGCTGCCATCCATCTTTAGCACCAACACCACTGGTGAGGCCCAGGGACTGTTGGACTCTTGAATCACCCCCAATTCCAACATCTCCTGTACCTCCTCTCTCAGAGTCTGTTTGACTCTCTCAGGCACCCTATAAGGGGCCTGCCTGATAGGCCTTTGGGGTCCTGTATCCACCTGCTGCTGCACCAGGTGGGTGCTCCCTGGTTTCCCAGTGAACATGCCCCCAAACTCCTGCAACACTGCTTGGATTTCTCGAACCTAGGAGATAGCTGCTGGGATATTACTACCCCTTCCACCAAGGTGTCAGCCCAAACCTCACTGAGGAGATCAGTCACAAGATCTCTCTCAGACTCCTCCTGCAATCCACTGCAAATGCTCAGCACAAGGGCCTCCCTATCATGGTAAGGTTTCATCATGTTAACATGGTACGATTTGTGCCCCTGCCATCTCCCTAACACTTCCACCATATAGTTAACATCACTTACCTTTCTTACCAACTTGTAGGGTCCCTCCCAAGCTGCCTGCAACTTGTGTCTGACAGGAATAAGAAACATCACCTGCTGCCTTACAGCATACTCTCTAGCTTGAGCATTCCTACCATATCACACCTTTTTTCTGTTGTTGGGCTTCTGACAGGTTCTCCTGAGCCAAGCCCATGAGTTCCCTGAGCCTTGTCCTACGATTCAGGACATATGCCACAACAGACTACTTGTGAGACTCACACTCACCTTCCCACTCATCTCGAATTAAATCTAGAGGTCCCCTCACCCTATGCCCATACAGCAACACAAAGGGTGAAAAACCTGTGGATTCCTGGGGAACCTCTCTGTAAGCAAACAACAGATGGGGCAAATATTTGTCCCACTCCCTCTTAAACTGATCTGAAAATGCCCAAAGCATGGACTTGATTGTAGAGTTTAACCTCTCAACAAGACCATTAGTCTGGGGATGGTAGGGGGTAGTCTTCATGTGCTTCACCCCACAGGACTTCCACAGACAAGCCAGCAGGTCCGACATAAATTGGCACCTCTGTCAGACAGTATTTCCTTTAGGAAACCTACCCTGCTGAAAATCTCTAGAAAAGCATTTGCCACCTTCTCGGCCTCAATGGAGGACAAAGCCACTGCCTTAGGGTATCGTGTAGCATAATCTACAATCACTAGGATATACTTTTTCCATGTGGAACTTGGGGTACTCAGAGGACCCACAATATCCATAGCTGCCCTCTGAAATGGTGCCTCATTCACAGGCAAAGGCATCAAAGGAGCTCTCACCTTGTCTCCTGCCTTGCCTACCTTTTGGCACTGCTCACAGGTCCTGCAGTACCTTGTTACATGTCTGGAAATTCCAGGCCAATAGAAGTTTTTCATAATACACCTCTTTGTACGTTTTATGCCCATATGACCTGCAAAGGGAATATCATGATCTATGGCTAGAAGTGCCAGATGGTAAGCTCTAAGCACTACCAACTGCTGTACTCTCTCACCTTCTAGCCCCCAATCAGGGGTCCACTCTCTGTATAGTAACCTTTTGTCCCAGTATACAGATTCCCCCTTCCCTTGAGAATCAGGTGCCTCCCTAGCTACCTGCCTCATGCCTTGCAATGTAGGGTCTGAGAGCTGAGCCTGTCTCAAGTCTCTCCTTTAACCCTTCCCAGCTCACCTTCCACAGAAAGTATGGCATCCTCTGACAGCGGTACCTCACTGTCAGCCTGGGTACTACTACTCAACTCTACCCTTGCAGTTACCCTGTCCAAAGGAACATCAGTACCCACCAGCAGCTGTGGCTCACATTCAGTCTCACTGCTACAGTGTAGCTCACTCCCTAAAGTAACCACCTCAGCAGTCCTGGCTGCAAGTATGCAGTCTGTCTGGGTCTCACCCAGGCTACCAGACCCACATGCTTGTCTCCTAGCCTTACTGCATGTAACTGCATAAGTACATAGTACTGCCTCATCCAAATCCTTCTCTCTCAGGACATCTGCAGGATGGTAGTTCCATACCCCTGTTGTCTCAAGACAATCTTCTATTGACATTTTGTCTTTAGCACTTACTGGCCCCCTCACCTTGGGTTCCCCACCTTGCCTCCATGGACATCTGTATGCTACATGGCTCTACTGGTTGCATTCAAAACATTTAACCCTATCTCCTGGACATGTACCTGGACTAGTGGCTTCCCCTGCAACTGGCGGATTCTGTTGGGGCAGTCTGTGCTGCCCACCATGGGTTCCTTTAGTCCCATGAGCAGTATTGGGGGTCAGTTTCGTGTGCAGGGCTGCCCTGCTTGCTAGGTATAGGTCTCCCTTCTTCCACAACTCCTCTGAAGTAGCACACTGTATATCAGCTAACCAGATCCTCATGTCCTCAGGCAAAGTGCTAAGGGCTTGTTCCCTTACCACAAGGTCTGCCAGCCTTTCAAAAGTGGTGACCTGACATCCACTCACCCAGCTATGAAAATAAGTGCTCAGTTCAGCAACATATTCACATACATTTTCATCTGCCTTGCGACTATGCTCACAAAACTTTTTCTTATACATTTCGGGTGTTAGCTTAAAACATTCTAGTAAATGTCTTTTTACAGCAGTATAATCAAAACAGTCAGTGACAGGCATTTTTGCTAAAGAAGTTACAGCTTTACCATGGAGTAAGGGGGTCAAGAACTGTACTCAGAGCTTTTGATCAACTTCATACTATTTACATACCCGCTCAAACATATGAATGAAGCTATCAAAATTACCCCCCTCTTTAAACTGTGGGAGAACTTTACTGACCTTTTGTGCTTTTGGGGTCTGGTTACTCCCTTCCCCATTACCTCCATGACTCAGGTGAAGAGTCAGCATATCCCTCTCATGCCTCCTCTGCCATTCATTTTCCTCAGCTTGTAGACTTTTTCATTTTTTAGGCTGCTTCTAGTTCCATACGCCCAAACTCCAACTCAAGTCTCTTTAGCTCCAGCTGAATTTTTAAGTCCACTGCAGAAAGTTTGAGCTGTCCAGTCTCCGAGGATATTGTATCTCTACTGTCAGTCTGATTGTCCTCCAGGCTGCTGTTTTCTGATGCAGCTGTAACCAAGGCTGCAATCAGGTTTTCTTTAGTCAGGTTTCCATGCACCAGTCCCCTAGCCTGGCACATCTCCGCCAGCTGGCTCCTTGTCAGCTTTCCATACTCTTCTGCTGACATGCTGCCTGCTCACCCTGACTAACACTAAGCTAACAAAAGAAACAAAACAATTGTGATCTGAACTCTGAGTATACACTGCATGGCTGTTTTAGAGTACAAAACACTTTTAGAGATCACTGTACATAAGCTACAGGAATTCAGTCTACCCCACAACCACTACAAGCCAATTAGTATGTAAAGTAGATCCCACCACTGCGAAGTACTTGTGATGACCATGCCCTGGCCCAGCAATCAAGGAGCCTCAATCCTCACCACTAACACCAGGGAGGTTGTCTCTGAGAAGACAGGAAAGGATAACTAATACACACAGTAAAGTACAATTTCCCTTAAGTGCACACAGAGATCACAGTCAGTTTGAGCTGGTTGCACCTTTGCTCACCAGGTCCACAATAACACTCCCCACTGACACAGCTATAGGGTCCAGGACTCAGCCTAACTGGACAAACTAAAACCTCCAGTACTCTCTCTGTCCAACCAGTGATTCTTGTCCCTGCCAAGTAGCTGACACGACACACACACATTTGAGACAAGTATTTATACAACTTCACAGACACTCCTGGGAAAGGCTGACACAGATTCTCCCACTGTGCCCCTTTACCCAGACTATACAGTAATAATTACTGCCACCACCCAGTTAATAATATTGGCTACTAAAAGGCCCTTAAAAGGGTGTCCAATTATTACTGTGCAATATTAATATCCAATGGTAGTATGACTAACAGTCAAGGGTTACTTTATAATGGCCTATTACAATAACCTCTATAAATATACAATGTACTCTAGAGCTTATCTCTACACACATCAGCCACAGGTAGAATGTTTTTAAAATATTTAATAATAAATAATTAAAACACAAGACAAAGCTACTACACCACACATATATCTAAGAGTTCAGAGATTACACAGAAACTTAAAATAATACAGTAGGACAGGTCTGGTTTCAAAGAAAAGTGGGCATAAGCAGAGTGCTGGTAAGTTAGATGTCCAAAGACAAAATGCTTTCAGTCTCTTGTGAGAAATAGTATTTAAACATTACTAACAAACATGTTTGCTGGGTCCCTCCCCAAATTACATCATTTTTGTCACTTAGTTTTTCCCAGGCAAACAGACTGCGTTATTTAGCAATCTAACACCTGCACAAAAACGTGCAGAAATAGAAGACATTTCACATGTATATGCTAACAGAAACCAGAGCAATAAAGCACCTTCTACATCTAAATTCTAGTCATAGCCTTAAAACAATGGGCATGAAATCTTCATCCAGCTGCCCTGGGGCCGAATTCTAACATGAAAGGGTACAACAGGTTTCACTGGGCCAGTAGAGTGCAATATTGTCACATATTTTGCAGTTCCACATTTCACTGTATTCTTTACACTCAAGAAACATGCATATATTTTACATTTATTATCAAGAAAACATTCCTGCATTTTACATTTATATATACAGTTGCTAAAATCATGTATCAAATTCTATTTGACTAGGCTGGCAGTTACATTTATATATACAGTTGCTAAAATCATGTATCAAATTCTATTTGACTAGGCTGGCAGCCTTCGTCCATCTTTCCCCAATCATCACAACACCATGGATCATTTCACTGATGTAGACAGACAGTGGGCTGAGACAGTGTCTGTCTTTGACTGCACATTTTCTGTGCTGGAACATTTGGTTGGAATAGGGCATTGGACACATGGACATAGTTCAGCAACACCATCTGCTGAGAGTCCACATGGCTCTGCACATTCATGGTCCCATAGTGGCAGTAGCTCCAGTGCTGTAGAGAGAAGTGTGTGCTGTGCACACCACAACATGGGAGGTCATGAGTAAGTGGTACTGGGCAGTACTGTGGGGGACACCAGCCCAGCAGACAGCAGTCACCATCAGCTACTAGCACCACATCTGTCCTTGGGCATGGTGGTGCCAATGCCACTCCTGGCACAGCCAGTTCCCATGTTCATTGCCAGAGACAGTGAACTGTCCACTCTGCCATGTACAGTCCGCAGCTGTCCAACATACACAAGTGTAGGGCTTGACTGTGTACACACACAACTGCACATGTCATATGTAGGTCACCAACAGACACACATGACACCTCTCCATGGTCCATCTAACCAGCACCCCTTCCTGCCTCAGACGCATGCTGTTAATTCTATGGCACAACATAGGCCTCTGTCACCCCCACACCACACCCTGTGAATGTGATGATATCTGTGCCACATCCCTGCCATCCATACCATCGATGCAGGGACATGCAGGTATGTGTGTTATGCACAGGGTGACTATTTACTTTTAATGTACTTGTATAGAGCAGTATTATTATGACATGGCAGGTGTTGTGGGCCATGACAGGTACTGTGTGCTGGCATGTGTCATGACTACACAACAAACCTTGTGTATTTTAGTTGCATGATGTTAGACTGGCAGTAGTGTCACAGAATGACAGTTGTTTTATGGCCCTGTGTATGTTTCTGTTCCAGGGGTTTGAGTGGTTATTCTATGGATGCATGGTGGCAGTACAGCGGCACAGGAAGGCATGGCAGCACAGCAAAAATATGACACCAGCAAGGTACGGCAGTATTCGTGCATGGTTCCCTAGGTGCATATGTGTAGAAGGGCATGTCTGGGACAATGGGGGCAGCCAGTGTAATTATGCACCCATACTTTGTGACAAGGTCCGCTACCCTTAATACATGTCACCTGGCTTTTCTGAACATACAAGCCTAGATGATGGTAGACATCAGCTATGCCTATGTAAATGAGGGCAATATGAGACCAGGAGCTTGTCACAGGGGTGTAAAATGTATAACCATTGCATAGAAGTAGTCCATATGCACATATCTGTATTGATACAAAGGGATATATCTGTACCCACACAAATGTATACACGCACACACACACACACACACACACACACACACACACACACACACACACACACACACACACACACACACACACACACACACACACACACACACACACAGTTTGGGCTGATATGAGATTAAAACCCCTATCTCTCTACTATTATACACTATAGCTCATAGTACTTATTATATGCACCATGGAATTTATCCAATACTGGGCTGTCAGCTAGTACTTGTAAGGTGGATAACATCAGCAGGCCTTGTAGAGGAGAGCATTTACAGGCCAGCATCTAGTCTTAGGCCCATAAAATGCATAACCATTGCACGGAGATAACCCATCTGGGCATGGCCATAGTGATGAAGATGGATATATGTATACACACACAGAGTTGGCTGATGTCAGATTAAAACCCCTACCCATCTATTATTACACACTGTAGCTTGCAGTACATATTGCATGCACCACAGAGATTACTTGAAATTAGACTGTCAGCCAGTGCTGTTAAGGGGGATAACATCAGTAGGCTTTGTAAAGGAGGCCAATGTAGAGGCCATCAGGTAGTCACAGGACCTTAAAATGTTTACTCATTGCACAGAGGTACACATGTCTCTATTGCTGCAACAGGAGATATTTATACACACACAGAATTACCTGTTGTGAGGTTAGAACCCCTACCTATCTAGTAGTACACACTACAGCTTGCAGTACTTATTGCATGCTCCAGAAAGATTTCTTGAAATTAGACTGTTGGCCTGTGCTGTTAAGGTGGGTGACATCAGCAGGCATTGCAAAGGAGGCCACTGTTGAGGAAAGCAGATAGTCACAAGGCTATAAAATTAATAACCATTGCACAGACATAGGTCAGATGGGCATGTATTTACTACTGCAGGGGATATATCTGAATGGATGGTTACCTGTTGTGAGATTAGAATCCTTACTTATCTAGTAGTACACACTATAGCTCACAGTACTTATGGCATGCACCACAGAGTATGTCTGCTACATTTGTGTATGCAGCCACAGTACTTGTGGCCTACACAAAGTGGTCTTGCGTTACACAGCATGTGTGGCCTGCAGAGTGATCCAGTGTGATGCTGTTATTGTATTTAGTGTCATAGGAGTGGGGTACCTGTTAATACACCTGCTATCTGTGTACAGTTACCAATATGGCCATGTCTGGCTGTTTGCAGTTTGGTAGGTGGACAATTGGACAGTGCACATTACACCACCTGATCACCATTGTCTGTCTACAGGGTGAGATTCCACATGGACAGGGTTCTGTGGGTTAGTGGATTATGACCTGTTGCGGTCTTGGTCTGTTACTGTCAGACAACTGTTGTGATGTGTAGGTGCAGATAACCCCAGCATTCTGAGTGTAATTGGGGCCATCCGCACCCCCCCACACACACACACACACATATATATATATATATATATATATATATATATATATATATATATATACATGTATATGACAGGGATGTCAAATTAATTGCTGATGTGTGTGTACATTAGGTAAATGTGTTATGTAGATATATGTGGAGAGTCTATATCAGTCTACACATTACTGTTAGCATATATATATATATATATATATATATATATATATATATATATATATATATATATATATATATATATATATATATATATATATATATATATGTGTGTGTGTGTGAGCTACATAGTGATAGATAGGGTAATCATGTGTGAGGGGATAGAGAGTGACATTCATAGCTGTCTGTATGCACAGACATATTTCCACATAGCTGTTCTTTGGGTGGAAGAGACAACAGACATGGGCTCCAGTTACCTAACTGTATGAACATGCTTATTGTGACTCTCAGCACTTACAAGATGACTCCAGGCCATACCTACCTATACTCCAGTCCGGGATTTTGTGTGCTGCAGACCATTCACTGCTCCACATGTTTCCACAGTCCAGCAACTCCCTGATATTTTGTCCAAGGCATTCCCCAGCTGTTTGCTGAATGCAATATATGACTCCTACCTATCAACTGCACAGATTGTAATAGAATGTCCAGAGTTTTGCAGCATATTTTTGATGCACTTTACATAGCATTGTATTTTTTGGCATATTAGTGGCAAATCGTTATAGACTTATTGTTAGGAAATGATGACAGACATTTGTTTGTCTGACTCCATACATATCAGGAGATGCATGCTACAGTGTGACCTGTTATTCTATCAACTTTCTACATTTGTCTGGGCAATAGTTAAACTTGTCCTTTTATCTGGGTCTTTGTCCCACTAGTATTCACAACTTTGTCCAGATTTTCTGCTCTAAAAGGTTGAGAGGTATGATGTGACTGGGGTGCATGATGTAACACCACACACAGGGTGACAGTCTTCATGCCTCTACATATTTTTGCAGAATGTCCAGCATTCCACACCATATGTCTGCTCTGTTCCTCATACAGTTGTGGTTTACTGGTAATATACTATAAAATGCAGTCCACTGAATTTTTGCAAGTACCGACACAGTTAAGTGAAGGCCTTTATACATCCTGCAGCTAATCTGACCTCTTGCAACTTGTTGTTATACTAGCCACCTTCTAGGTTACTTAGAACATGTATAATGTCTGTCTGTAAGTTTGGCCCTCTGTCCACCCATTTTCTTTGTCTTTGTCCAGCTTTCTTGCAGTAACAGATTGCAATGTTATGACAGTATGTGGGACTCCTACCATAGGAGTAACTCACATGCAAAAGTTTTAGATGCTGTCAGATTCGAACCATCAACACCATCACCTATGCTAATGTCCTTTGCCTAGTGAACCACACCAGCCACCAGGAAGAGAGGATTAATTCCTCACACTATCAACAGCATACAGATATTGACTGACCTCTGCTTTTTGTGGGAAATACATTTTGTGGCCAGGTTCTATGTCACAGCCCTGGAATTGTGTGGTCTGCTGATACATCCTTGCAGACATACTGTTACTGCAGTTGTATGGAAACACTGATTTGTTGGGGGTAGGGGCCTTTGGCATTGACAGTCAGGCATCTGTCCTATGACCCCACTGTTTGGCATTTCCCTTGCATAATGCAGTGGGGTTTCCAGCCATGACGCATACTGACTATTATAGGGCACTCATTATTGGACAGTGTACATGTTGTCCCAAGTGGCTGCTAGATATCTGCAAGTTGCCCAGTAGCCCATTCTATTGCCTTGCATACATCCAGAAGGTCAATAAATATGCTACCATAGTCTAGTATCCCGTACATGTGCTGTATAAGAGAATGACTTACCTTGCAAATGCAGTGGTTGGGAGACCTGTGTTTCAGGGCTGACTCTGCTTGATGCACGCAATACACATCCAATAAATGATTAGGTACAGGATATGTGGGTTGCCTGGCATCAATTTTATTATATGTATGTGAGTTGGAGTAAGGTGTCAGTCCTAAGGGCCCTAGGTCGTCAGTGCATGTGCTATGCGTTGTCTCTTTGTCAAGGCCAGAGCATACTGGGCATGTCTATGTCTGCCTACAGTGACAACCTCATGGTGTTCCTCCTCCGATTCCCACTGTCGGTGTGGCTGTGGGGACCTAGGCACTGGTGAGGGGTTGGGTATCTCTTCCCTTTGCTGATCCTGCCACAGCTGTTTCCACAGGATCATACTGTGTAGCATGGCACACACTGTGAACATCTGTGCACATGTGGCTGGAGAGTATTGCAGGGCTCCACCAGATATATCAAGGCAATCGAACCATAACTTGAGCAGCCCAAACACATGCTTTATGATGTTCCTAGTTTGTTTGTGTGCCTCATTATGGTGTTCTTCAGTAGGTGTGTGTGCATTTCTGATGGGTATCATCATCCAGATTCCAGTGCTTAGCCAGCATCTGCCAGTAGATGGCCATACGGGATGCCCCAGCAAACATCTGGTACAGCTGTGATGCATGCCAGATATGGGAGTTGTGATAACTGCCAGGGTTGCCAGCACATATATTCATGATAATGCTCTGGGCTTTGCACATGACCTGGCAGTTGATGGAGTGATACCCCTTGCGGTTGACTTAGACTCCACCATCCTACTGGGCAGTGCTTTGATGTGTACATGAGTGCATTTTATAGCAACCAGTACCTCAGGGTAGTGTGCTACATGGTAGAAGAGTCACACATTGCAAGCCCTCTCCTCAGGTATGCATGGTAAATAAATGTGCTCACTGGATGTGTTAGCATTGCATCCAAGAAATAGTGGAGTACTCTGTATGCTGATGCCTGTGAGACCCCCATCATGTCCCCAGATGATCTTTGGAAAGTATCTGTAGCTAGTATCCTAAGCGCTACACATACCTTTGTTTCCACTGGGATGGGTTCCCCTTTGTTGGCTCTGGGTCTGAGTTGAGGGCAGCATACCTCAATGAGTTCTTGTAGTATGTCCCTGTCCACCCTGTAGTCCTCTACAATCTCCAGCTCATGTAGGTCCTGGAAGGTTACCCTGGGCCTGAACACTCTTCTCCTTCTCAGTCTAGGTCTATTGTCAGTAACAGCTTCAGAACTGACCTCAGCATCTAGCACATACAGATATAGCAGACCTGCAGTAGCCCCTAGCATTCTCTCAGTTAAAATTCCCAGATCTGTACTCCAATGGTGCAGAGTATGGGGGGGAAATCAGATTGTAGGGTGTATGCATTCTTTATAGTGCTCTGCTCAAGGTGCAGCCTGTGTGATTGGCTACCATGCATTCCCACCTGCCAAGTACATCATTAAGGTGTTTTAATGGCCCAGTTTAAATGGTGGGGGGGGGTCATCAATAATTTATATATGATTGGCTTTCCCAGCCATTTTTTTTTCTATTTTTTTTGTATTAATAGCCTTCCCTGCACTGCAGGTATAAACAAAGCTCAGCAGTCACTAGATACACCCCATGGACTGGCATGCTCAGCACAGCAGTGCACCATGCAAAGATGCACAAACCTGCTGAAACACACACCCTGGGGATAAACACAGCTTAGCAGTCATGGACACACACTCCTGCTGAGCAGAGCACTGTGCAGCACAAACAGGTGGTGCTGAGCTCCAATGAGCTTAAAAGAATGCAGACACACCCCTTTTTGATGTCAACTGCCTCTTCTGTGGACACCAACATGATTGTGGGCCTGCACGGATGGGATCTGCGGGTACAGGTACCCATTTTTGCTATTTAGTATACCCATCTCATTTGTATAGTGATCCATGCACACAAACTGGAAACTGCATTATCCAGGCCCTGCGTCCTTAGCAACCATAGCAGTCTACCATTGTACATACTCCATGCAAGGTCCTATAATGCATTATTGTCACATATTTTATTTTCTTCATTCTTACAATTTTAAATTTTTTTTGCATGATGGCATATTTCTGCACTGTGGCAAGCCAGGCAAACATAACCTGGGTATTAAAAAAAATGAATTTATTTTACATTAATTTCCATTATGTTTTGGACATACAGGGCATAGTTTTAAACATATCTGTGTCTGCAATGCTATTTTTGTCCTTCTAACTGGACTTTTACAGCCACTGTTCTCTGTTTTACATTATGTACACAGAATTTTTCCATGTACATTTCTGACACCAACATGGGGTCTGCAGGACTCCCTATCTGCTTGCTGGATTACTCCAACACCCTCATTTGTCTGCAATTCACCTGCTTATGAGGTGATTTGCATGCCACGGAGAGTCAGCATTGTTTTCTGGATCACACATCTGCTTAATTCCATGTAAGCACTGTGCCACTATGTCTACATGGAATAAAAAGTACATATACCCCGGGATTCATGAACCTTGCGCCAGGCGCACGCATGGCGTAGGCGCCACAATGCCAGACATGGCCGCCGAGCGATTCAGGTACATCCCAATTCCATGTGCACAACCGGCGTGCGCCAGAGTTGCGCCGCCACTGGCGTCGGTATGTTAAACACCCCATGTGCGGTGTTGCACCATGCAAATGAAGGCAAGTAGCGATCCACGAAGTGGCGCAGGCATAGCATAAGGGCACGGCAATGTAAACCAAAGAAAATGGTTTACAGATATCCAAACATGACATAGGAGTAACGGAAGGCTGCCAACGTCAGGTGTCATACTGGTGCAACATGCCAATGTGGAAAGATACCGAGAATGTCAAAAGAAAACATGCAGGAAATGTAAATAATGACATAAATGGTACGTACGCAAAAACCACAGCAGAACCCAAGGACATGTCCGCGGAAGGTGCGGAACAATGAAATAATATGACAATGTCATAAAAGAGCACTATAAGATACATCAGCATCACAGCCACAATACACCATAGTATGCATGGAAAGCCACAACCACAGTCCAAGGGTTGCCAAGGATTGGCGGCGGTGTCCGGCGCCATAACCATGTATTAGTAGTCAATGCCATGCAAATGAGGCAGATAATACTGAATCGCAAAACCCCCGCCGGCGTAAGGCTGCACCAAACGGCGCAGCGGTAATACACCGAGGAGTGGCTTAGAGGGAATACATGTCAATCGCAGAGGGGTGTGCCACAGTAGGAGGAAGCACATAGGAGCCCAGCAAACATGGGCTGTACAATGCACATCATAGCATCAGGACCGGCGTGTGAGGAAATAGATGCACTGAGAGTACACAATGCGTGCACAGATGCATGTGCACGAGGATGACTACGTTCCCCAACACAGTCATGTGACGGCCGGCCCGTCAACAACCATGGTTACAGGAAGGTGATGCGGAGAATATGAGGAAATGCGGAAGAAGTGTAATTGGAGTCGTAATGAGCAATCAACACCAATCAACCCACGAAGGGCAATCTGCGGCAGCTGACAATTCTGCATGCAGAATCCCGCAAAACGGGAAAGGGGAGGCATATGAATGTAAACAAAGTAGGGGATGTAGCAGAAATGCAAAGAGCAAAGAAGCAAAATAGCACAGCCAAGTACAGAGGTAGCATAACGGCGGCGGCAGACAAATTGCATGATATGCCATGTGCCTGCAGGATGCACCCCAGGCAATAGTAGGTGCAACGTGCAGAAACAATAAGGTAAGGTGCAAAGCTAAGCCAATGCAGGCAAGTGTAATGCAACACCAAAGGCAACAGCGTTGCATTTGCAACGGTAAAACATGGAAGATAATCTACAGATACGGCCGCACAGACACACCCAATGACATCACCGGGTGCACAGCACAACAGTATAAAGTGTGAATGCACACAACACACAGCGCATATTCCCAAACGCTGCACTTTAGGGTGTAAACACACGGGGAACTTTTAAAATGTATATGTTGGGTGCCGCCGTGGCCGTGATGCATCGGCATGTGACAGAGACAGACGGAGTTGCGGAGGAGGGTGCCGACAACTACCGTAGGCCTCACAGGAGAAGGAGAGTGTTCAGACCAAGGGTGACCTACCAGGGGCTGCAAGACCTGGAGATAGTAGAGCATTACAGGGTAGACAGGGACACATTACAGCAAATAGTGGAGCTGAGCCGGCCATGCCTGAGAACAAGAGACAACAGAGGGGAGCCCATCCCAGTGGACACAAAGGTATGTGTAAGCTTGCGAATACTGGCAACAGGTACCTTTCAAAGGCCAACCGGGGATATAATGGGCATCTCACAGGCATCAGCATCCAGGGTACTACACCAGTTTCTGGATGCCATGTTACGACATGCCCATGAGTATATATACTTCCCCAGATCTCAGGAGGAGTTGGCTAGCAATATGCGCCACTTCCACCGTGTGGCACAATACCCGGAGGTACTGGGTGCGATAGTCTGTACGCACATAGAAATCAAGTCACCACCCGGGGAGCAGGGTAGACGATACATAAACCGCAAGGGATTCCCCTCCATCAATTGCCAGGTCGTGTGCAATGCGCAGGGCATTATCATGGATGTGTGTGCTGGCAGCCCTGGAAGCTACCACGACTCCCATATCTGGCATGCCTCACAGTTGTATCAGGTATTCACCAGGGGGGACATCACACAAGGTCACATTGTGGGGGATGCTGGCTACGCACTGGAGCAGTGGATGATGACACCCATCAGAAATGCACACACACACATGCAAGAACGCCATAATGAGGCACACGCACAAACCAGAATAATCATAGAGCGTGTGTTTGGGATGTTGAAATCACGGTTCCGGTGCCTGGATACATCCGGTGGAGCCTTGCAGTACTCTCCAGGCACATGTGCCCACATATTCATAGTATGTGCTATGCTACATAATAAGATCCTGCGGAAACAGCTGTTGCAGGGACATAATGGTGTAGGGCCACCAAGCCCGCCACAACTGCCAAGGCAAGCACAGGCACAGAGCGTTCAGTGACATGAACACATTGTGCCAGCCCCAGTAGGCAGACGGAGGCGTACCCAATATGCCTATGCCTTGGCAAAGAAGGAACATATAGCACATACTCTGACAGCGTAGGCCCCATGGACTGACACCTCCCTACCTGCACACACAGTGAAATGGACGGCACACAAACATGGCCACCCGTAATGTGTACCGTATGGGCGGTCCAATGTGTGACTCCAACATAGGCAGCACCCAAACACCGCACACCCAACAGCCAGCGGAGCATGGAACGCCAACACCTCAACCACACGCGGGTCCTACAGCAGACGGTGTAGCCCTATGCTGCCACCTTCAGCGCAAGGTGTCTACATATGTACATATGTGCATTCACAGATATGGAGATAGATATCATTACACACGTAGAAATATATGTACACATACACAGATATAAAGTACAACAGGTTAAACAGGGAATCCCAGGGATGCAAGGTGACAGAGAAGTAAGACGCGAAATCTCTACATTGTAAACATAGTGAACGACAACCCGACTATCCGGGAGGGTGGACAGAGCAGGGAACGCCACCCATGGAATGGTCAACCTACAGAAATGCATATCCGCGAGTTGGGATGATCGCCAGACCACGGTACAGTAACAGGACATGTGCGGGGAATATTCTAAGGATATGAGGGTGGAGGTAGACACCGCCGCCGGCGATGCGGTCAACGTAGGTACTGTGTGCAGCCATCCCTGCGAAAGCGGCAGTATGTGTATGTGTGAGGTGAGGGTGTCGTGTGTTCCGCTGTGCGGGTGTAATGTGTGTGCCACTGTAAAATGTGTATGTAGGTGACATGTGACAGACGGAGTGGAATAACATGTGTAGGCATACAGTATAGGAACCACAGGCGTATGTACAGCAGTACCCACAAAGTAGTACTGAGAGCTCCTCACTGGCTAGGCGTGAGGCGACGTAAAACAATGCAAAGCGGAAATGTCCCAGAATGTACCACAGGAGTAAAGCCAACATCAGATGCAAAGGACGCATGTACAAACCATGACCGTATGTATGGCGCCGATATGGTAATGTCAACACGATACGTCAGCAACTTTACACAGCATCAGTCATGTACCGTGGAAATACGCATGTGCTCCCCTGGCACCGATCATGGCCACGTACCGTCCCGTAAATACCGCTGTGTGTTCCACGAGTGTTAAACAAGCAATCGTCACCCGAATAGGTGGCAACCGGTAGCATACAGGCCGTCCCAAGTACAGGACCACAATGACTGTAACTATCCGAGACAAAATGCCAAGGGATAGTCGGCACGTACGAACAACCGCAGATATACTACCGATGTGACGGAGGAATACATGCAGGAAGCACACATGCAGGCGATACCAACACCAGACGACATCAACAAAACCAACACTCCTAGAACAACAGACAGGTAACCTGCAGCTCCCCAAGCAGGGATGGAGCACACACACAAGCATACCGTGCATGTATAAATGCAAGGGCCACAACCCGTACCCATCACCCACAGCCGCCGA
Organism: Protopterus annectens; assembly: GCF_019279795.1. Taxonomy (NCBI): domain Eukaryota; kingdom Metazoa; phylum Chordata; order Ceratodontiformes; family Protopteridae; genus Protopterus; species Protopterus annectens. The sequence goes on from NC_056732.1 coordinate 491,099,708, forward strand.
TATACCCCATCGCACAAATCAAAGGGATACAAGCCGAAATAGCAGCAAAAACATACAGGCAGTCAATGACAGCGGCATACCCGCAACATCTCGCGTGGGAAACACTATCAGCAGCGGATGCATACCTGCAACCGTTGTGTACATGAATACAAGAGCTATGTTACACATCCGAATGCACAACGCCATCGGCAGATGCCGCCAGGACACGGACACCCACATGTCGAACATAATACCATACTCAACACACACAATCCACGGCTAACACCACAGCAAAATGTACCTGACGCCACACATAGCGGCTCCAGTCACACATAACATAACACAATACATACCATCCCCATGTAGGTAGTGCAAATAACCAATGCCCAGATGAGGAATGAACCATGCCCTAGTTCCGACGCTGCACGCATTTAATGGAGGAGATGCATAGGTGATATGCGCATAAGTACACACCGAGGAACAGCTATTGGCGTGATGAACCAACATGCCGCAGGTGACGACGGATATAAGGAAGACTCCCAGGATATTCAAACTGTATGTTCATACCGAACTAACACTTGATTGCGAAAGGAACTGTTTTGTTGTAAGCAGCGAGATTCTATGTATGACTAATCTGCACTGTATGTGAACGGTGTTCATAAGTAAAGATACCTGTCCATAAAGCAGAGAGTGGTGAAAGGTGGTTATGTAGTGCTAATCCACGGAGCATACCAACGACTGTGGACAACGTGTGCACAGCAGTGGGATATCATGTACACAGCCGGGATAACTCAAGGGCTGCCATAGGGATTTAAAACACAGAACAATGCCACCACCCATGCCGATGCTGGCAGTGGATGTCCAACAATGAAGTGCCACAGCAGGGGATAGGACATGTATGTATAGTGTCACAGCACACATGTGTATGGGCATATACCGTCGATGTCATACGGAATGTGCGCACGACGTGCACATATGCCTCGCAGTAGGGGTGACTGTCAAGTATGTGTAATGTAAAGCTGTCATGATGAATATGTTCAGACATCATGCACCGTATCACAGGCATAGCATGCATGATGGAGGTGTGGCCTAGTGTCATGTACATAAACAGGATATGTATGGCCTGCACATATGGGACAGAGTAGTAGCAGAATAGCCACCCGAAATGGAAGGAACAGCAAGTAACCATGTCCAAACGATCTGTAGCAGGTGCAATGTGTGCAACAATGACGTCCGGCAGGTCCGTGTGTAAACACATGTGCAATGTACACAGTAGTGTCACCCCCCCATGGTAGTGTCCACTGAACAGCAGAGGTGGATGTCAACTGCATGTCTACACAGTACTGCCACTGTGGTGGTACCATGTGTATGTGTCACCCTATCAGCAAGGGAGCTATCACATGACCAGTGCCACAGTGTGTCCCTGTGGGATGTGCACAGGACCTATGTCCCATAGCATGGTGTGTGTCCAGTCTGCGGAGGTCACACAGAAGCCCAGGCTGAGCAATGTGGCATGTGTGCACATATGTAGGAGTGCTCCAGTCACCCTGCCCACTGCAAATGCCATGTAGGAGTACTACATGCATCAGTAATGCGGAGAACATGGCCCATTGCAGAGTAGATGACACCCCTGTGTAAGTGGTATGCAGGTGAGTACAGATGTGTTCCCCGTCTGTCATTTGCATATGTAAACTGTCTGAGCCTGGTATACATCACGGCATGACTATACCGTGACATGTAAAGTTGTAGCCGTTGTGGAAGGTACACCACGAATGTGTTATTGTAACACTGCCCGTGTGTACATGTGTGTATGGCACAGGTACAAGGGCACCCAATGTACCAGCAAGACATATAGTCCAGATATGTGTGGCCCTGCAGATGTGTACCCACGCCACAGTGGAATATGGCAACCACAGCACCATGTGGGGCATGTGTGTGTACAGCAACCATGTACAATGTGATATGCATGTATAGGGACAGTATCCATGTGATACCCAGTGCATGACTGTCGCTATGCAAAGGTGATGTGTATGCACTATGTGTGATGTATCTGACACAATGACATCTACATGATATATCTGCCACACCGACACCTGTATGGTTGTTAGCAGTATGAGCAGGTTGAGCTAGAATGCTGCCAGGTATGTAGATGTGGTATATGTAGGCATGGACAGTACTCCGTGACAGCATGTTGTGTATGTAAGCAAATAGTGAACATGAGGGGCCACATGACTGAGGACTGTGTAATGTCACATGTACCTGACATGTTGTAGGTAGCATGATATGCTTGCACCACTGTGTGACCTGTCCAGGAGTCACATGGCCTAACATCCTGAGACACAGGGTATGATGTGATGGTGGATGTGTACATTGGCAATACCAGAATGTGGAATGGTGGTGAAGGGCAATGAGGGGATAATGTCTGATCTGTTACCCTCTGTACCACACCAACCACCCATGCAATGGTATGACAGGTGGCCAGCATGTGGATGTGGTGTGCGGTGGTGCACAGAAGCCCAACAAGGGTGCCAGTAAAGGCATGGAGGTTGTCAATGAGTGTGTGAAGCATGGATGTGAGGATGTGGCCCAGTGCCATACTGAATGGCCCAGTCATGGGTGTACAAATGCAGTCCCACACGTGCAATGCAGTACCACCCATGTTTAGTGTGATAGATGCGGTAGTGTGGTGGTCAAGGTACACAACGTCCATGAATGGGCTAGCAGTCAATTCAGTGGGCTGCTGCGGAGACACATAAAAACCAGGTTGGCGGGATATAACAGCTACAGAGATTGGAGGTGACATTGGGACAGTGTCCTAGGACATAACGTGTGCATGGCAGTACCATGTATGTGTCCACAGGGTCAATGTGATGTCCATCTATGGATTGTAACCCTGTAGTGAGTGAGAGTATGTATTGTTGGTAGGTACCCCATTGGCAGGCATGATGCCAGCAACATCTGTGTTGGCAATGCCTGGATGACTGTCGTATGTTACATTGAATGTGGATGTAGCCAAACAACACAGACATACCTCCACACTGCGTGAGGGCCCACACTGCAATGTACGGCAGTCATGTGTAGGTAGCTAGCTGTGGAGCATGTGATGGACCATGAGGACCCACCATGACTGTCAAGTGATGCACCACACACAGTTGAACATAACTACCGTGCAACAGCCTGCACATGTGCCCATACAGCACATGTGCATGGAACAGGAATACCACTGTGGCGTCTGTGAAAAGGCCAGTACCACCATGTCCCTGTGTGGAATGGCATGGTCCCTACCAGTGCATACATGTAGCAGAAGTGCACTGTGATAAGTGTCAGCATAGTCACATATACTGTCCAGCTGCCGGGGTGCCATGCCATTAACTACCCCTGTCAGCAGACGTCGGTAGTACTGGCCGTTGAGCACATGTACCATGTATGCTGCATTGGGTGTGTGTCTAGGGCGTGGCTAGCAGGGCCGCGAAGCATAGATGTCCAGCAAACAGAGAGGGGATGTCCGTAGGTATAGCAGACAGACACATGGAGGTATGGTGCATGCCGAGGGTAGTGTAGGTATGGTATGTGTCGTGTAATGTGTCACCCAGCTATGTGTAGTGCATGGCCAAGCATGTGTGGGTACATGGGAGTCCATACTAGGGAAGTGCATGTTGCTGTCAGCACATGGCAGTAGCAACTGTCCGAGGTGCAATGTACAGTATGACAACACAGCCAGCATGTAACCTGTGGTGTACAGTGTACTCGCCGTCACGTGTCACAATGTGTGTAGCGGTCACAAACATGGGTATCTGAACATGGAGTACCTATGATGCATTGTTTCTCGGGAATGTACAGTATGTGTGTAGATCACTGTGTGATGTGGGATCCACTCACCCGTGTGTGTTGCAGTCCAGGTATGTGCCTGGGAGGTATGATCTGTGTACAATCTGGACTGGCAGGTGTGCTGTGTAGGGCATGGAGGCAGGTCCCAGGCACTGCAGATAAATGTCATGCGTGCCTTACTGTGTGTGCAGTGCTTGTGTACAGCAAAGTGGAGGGTGCAAGCATTGTCACACATCACTGCATGCCGTGCCTGCCTGTGACAGCCCTGCCGGAGACAGACATGTGACGCCGCTGCACAGGCAGCATAGCATGTGAAGATGTACATGTGGGACGCACACCCTAGGCAGATATCCGCAGGTCACGTGTGCCACAGTAGTGTGGTTGACCACGACTGTCATACTGGACAAATACCACATGCCTGCATAAGTACAGTATGACCATAGTCAACAGTCCCAGTGACAGAGTAGGCCAATGTACAGTATCCCTGCGTGCAGACCACTGCCTACTGTACACCTGGCTAGACACACACCCGGAGGGTGAATACACCTTTGAGCCATCACATGTCCCAGTCCATGTGGCCTGTACAATGTCATCACAGGGTGGTCACAATAGCAGGTGGTAAGACAGACACGGTGTACCAGGTGATGTGTCATGCGTGCATATGTTGAGTTGCACAGCCGTTCACATGTCCACAACATACTGGTGCACGATGTATACTGTGACATGATGTGTGGAACTGCACTGTGACCCACAACAGGGCCATCTGACACAGGTGCGTTGTGAATGGTGTAACCCATGTTCACACAGAATACACACTGCTGTTGTTGGCAGCCATGCTGGTGGCTACCAGTGGTGCATGCAGTGGTCATACAGACATACTGCACACAGTGTTCATGCAGGAATGTCCATTGTTGTGGATGATGTGTTGCTATGTGAAGGTAGGTGTGTGTTGTGAATGTTACACATCCAGATGACACCATCTGGCGCAGTCATGGTCGTCGACACCATCACACACATCCACAGCAGTCAGAACCGTGTCCTGAGAATGTGTGTCAGTCACCCTCGTACTGTGTGACATATGTGCACATGGCAGAACACCTCCCACTGTCATCTAGGATGGCTACGTGATGGCTGGAATGTGCTGTGAAAATGTACAATGCTGGTAGCCCAATGAAGTACCTGGAATCACACACAGTACGCTATGGCTGCCATTTAAACCATGCACAACAATGACCGTCTGACAGACACAAACAATGCGTTGACACATTGAACATGTGCACATGACAACTCCCAATGAGGTATGTTGCACATATCGATGTACAAATGTCATCTATGGCCATAGCATGGATGCAGACTCCACATACCCCCAACCCGGAGGGGGGGAACCACGTGGATGTAAAAAGGTAGG
>NC_056732.1:491105422-491217922 GCF_019279795.1 Protopterus annectens
GGGTCACCGAATCGCTTCTACAGTAACTCATTTTTGCTTTGGACTTTCTCATCTGGTTCTCTGTGTTATTTGTATGGGGAATGTCAAGTGTAGTCCCTATGTGTATTACCTGTGTAATGCCTTACTGTGGCAGTGTAATTCCACCGGGTTTGCAGTTATGGGTGCCATCTTGTTCATACGCTTGTCCATCCATGTGAATTGCCTACTGGACACTGGTATAGGGCTGTACACATTTCACGCCTGCATTTAGCATTCTCCAGTGGATGCTTTGCATTATTAGTAGGGAGTAAGGTAGGTACTACGCCCACATCCCTCCCACGGGGTGGGACAACAGATTATCTTCCAGAGAACACAGAGCCCCATTTCTGCATACCCAACATCCCATGGCTGCAACCCTCGACAGTACCCATTACACATCCTTCATGCGTGTGGGACTGGGATGTGGACGCACATGTATGGACACGTCGATCTGGGTATTTCTGTTCATATGTCCTGCATTTCATGGACACTTGTGAGCAACCTTAAACACGCTGGTGGTGCATATGTCTAACTGTGCCGTAGTCATGGCTATATCACCGTCTGTTGTTCGGACACGGCTGGAGTGGGTTCTGTGAGAATGTATTTTTGGGTCCTTCAATGGACACCAATGTGCATATGTAAAGTTAGATGTTGCTGGACTGTGTCCAACTGGCCAGTGCTTTTCACTGCTGCTGTATGTTCCCCAATCGCGGATGTCTGTTTGACTACCCATTCTACATGGTGCTACGTAACCAGGTGATTTAGTACTGTGAACAAATGGTATACATCCAAAGATGCAGGTTAGCAACTGCTTCAAATAAACATCAGACGTCCCAATAGGACATATCCCTCACTGTATTTTCAACATAACACCACCGGAACATGTTGATCCCCTATGTATTCATTGAAGCATGTTGTCTTCATAGGTGGGAACGCCATAGTTTACATATCCTAGTTGACGTTGTGGGTGTGCCATTAGTATGTGTTCCACAGGTCGCCCATCTGTTCCGCTGTATGGTAGCGAGTGCTCCCCATTTTGTTGCTGGCAGATTGAGTGCTGTGTACGCCGGTGTTGGCATGGCGGTCCAACTTTGTATGGGGAATGTCAACTGTAGTCCCTATGTATATTTCCTGTGTTATGCCTTACCGCGGCTGTGTAATTCCCCCGGGTTTGCAGTTGTGGGTGCCATCTTGGTCGTACGCTTGTCCATCCATGAGAATTGCCTACTGGACACTGGTATAGGGCTGTACACATTTCACACCTGCATTTAGCATTCTCCGGTGGATGCTTTGCATTATTAGTGGGGAGTAAGGCAGGTGCTACGCACACATCCCTCCCACGGGGTGGGACAAAGGATTACCTGCAAAACAACAATGAGGCCAGTTTCTACATACCCAGGATCCCTTGACTGCAACAGTCAACACTACCCATTACACATCCTTCATGTGTGCGGGACTGTGATGTGGACGCACTTCTATGGACTCGGTACCCTGGGTATTTCTGTGCATATGTGCTGCATTTCATGGACAGCTATCATCAACATTGAACACGCTATGTGCATATGTGTAGCTGTGACGTGGTCACGACAATGAGTTCACGTGGGTGATGACGGAAGCTGGCAGGCATTCCATAAAGGAAAATTTTTGGGTCCTACAATGGACACCACTGTGCATATGTAAAGTGTAGAGCTTGTCGGACTGTGTCCTTGTGGCCAGTGGGTTTGACTGCTGCTGTGTGTTCACCAATCGCGGATGTCTGCTTGACTACCCATAGTGTGTAGTGCTACGGAAACCATGTTTTCCGAGACCAGAACCCAATGGTGTACATCCAATGTTGCAGGTTAACAACCGCTTTAATTAATCCCCAGAGGTCCCGGTTGGGAAGTATCGCCACTTTATTGTCGGAACAACACCTCCAGACTAGGTAAATCACGGGAACTTTAGCCCGGTCTTACCGGCCATTTGCAAGTGCAATTAGCAGACACGTGTCAATACATGTATGATAATACATATTGTCATGCCGAAGTTAATCTATGTTATTTGGACAATGGCTTCTGCTATTGGCATCCGTTGCTGTGAGTGTTGCCGGTTAACATACACATTGCTTGCTCAGAGGCAGAATTCACAATTCTGAACACTACTGTGGTCTCCTTTAAGGACCCTGAGCCAGTGGTCGACAGTACTGCAGCCACTGCATCACTCACATATGCCGTCTACCGGTACCTACAGGATTGCATGGATCAGGCATTCCCTTACCCAACTGTGGTTCATTGTACCAATGCCAAGCATCCAGTGTGGTGTACCCCAGCCATACACAAGCTGTACAATGAGAGGAGGTGGCTACTACAAGGCGGAGCAGACACCTTGTGAGGTATGAGACCCTTGGTCATTACATGTGTAGAGCTACACGCTGTCATGACATGGTCCAGGGCACGTTCCACAGATATATCTACATGGACCTAGCTGACAATCATACAGCCTTCATTTTCTATGCTCGACACCTGGGAGGTCACTCCCACATATGCTCTGACTGGGTTCACGATGATGTGGAGTTTACTCAACATACACACATTGCCAAACTACGGGCTGACAAGTTCAGTGAGGACATCTCCACACCCTCCCCCCCACATGAAGAGATGTCTGAACCAGCGGTTTGTGGTCCCCAAATGTTCTGTGACACACGGGTGGGACATGCTCTCTCCAGGGTAGTGAACATAGCATCCATGAGACCAGCTGGTGACCCGACTGTGTACTCCACTATCACATTGAGGAATTAGACCCACAGTTAGGACAGCTGTTTATTTGTAGCCTCACCTCAGGTAACATACCCAGGTTGTGTTGCACAGCGACTGTAGTCCCACGTCACAGGGCCAATGCCTCCACTGACCCTGGTTATTACTGTCCCATTACCATGAGGAGACCTATCTGCAGAGACATGGGGAGGGATCATACTGCGGCTCGTAGATGAAGGCATAGGGGACCTGCATACTTTGCATCCAACACGGTTTGGCTTGTTCATGGGCGGTTCATGCCTTTAAAGCATGGTTGACGTTTTTGGGACAGTCACCGAGGCCATTGATGGGGGTCTTGCAGTCCATACAGCCTACCTCGACCTGGCAAAGGCCTTCAACACATTACCCCCCTCAGGTATCGTTGATAAACCCATTGGCTGGGATGTGAACACGTACATCACAGGATGGGTTGTAAACTGGCTATGTGACACAGCCCACGCGGTCATAGTTGCTGGCAGCATATCAGACCTACTGCCTGTCGCAGGCGGTGTCCCATGGGGCCCTTCCCTGGGTCCACTCCTCTCATACATCTACATTTCCACAGTACAGGCACACACAGGGGTGTTATGGGCAACATTGTTTGTAGATGACTGCAAAACAGGTGCCATAGTGGGACGGACATCTGACACAGATATCCTTCAAAGGGGCCTCCCAGATATGCATATCTGCTGTCAGGGACATGTCCCACAGCTAAATGCAAAGTAATGCAACATCATACCTGTCGAGGAGTACTAGGTCACCCCTGTCCAGCATATGGGTGGCAGTCCACTGAGCGCAGGGGTGATTACCAGGGATCAGGGGACAGAGGTTGTCGGTCACCATTCGTTCAACACACACGTTGCTATCGTGGTTTGGTGGGACTTCTACATTGCCCACCTGTTTGTGCAGGGATTCACATCTACATCAGGGTAGGTCATTGTCTCCTTGTACTCATTACGTGTTACACCTGTGATTGACTACATTGCCCCATTCGGAGGGTATCTGACCCAACACCTACAGCAGCTGGGAAGGCCTCATAGGTTCATTGTCATACAGATGCAGGGTGTCATGGATTTGTGTAAGGCTGCCCCACTTGTAGGACCCCTGCCCCATTCGGTCACATACCTGTTGTTCAGTGTTGACCTGTGCCTGACATATGAGGCCATGTCAACCCATATGTTATGTCTATGCTTCACCTACTGTATCTGCATCCCTCAGAACCACAAGGGCAGGTGACATGAACCTTGTCACGGTCATTAACGGGATGTGTTGGAGTGACACATACGTCACCCGGACACTCACAATGCTGTGGATCTACATCACAGTACATGTGAGACAGAGATCCTTGCTAGCCTTGTTCAGGGGTATGTTGTCCATTGGATGGGGGATTGCAGATATAGGCCAGGGATTACATCATTATCACTGCTTGACAGAGGTACAGCAATATCATAAGTATTTTATCTCCGGCCCAGAAGGTTGGCAAAGGAATCCTAACTATGGTGTAGGGTTATGGCTGAACTTGGGTCGATGGCCTACCCTGTACCTATGGACCTATGAACCTATATTCATAGTTTGTCCCATTTACACTTGTCTATCCCCTATCCTCTTTCTCATGTGTATATTTCTGTGGCACGTGATTGTCCTCTGTATTACTTGCAGGTATGCTGTCTACAGTGCACATACGTCACAGTTGATTACAGTGTATCTGTGTCCCCAACACTGTGATATTGAGGACTACCACACATCCTTCACAACATTACATGCATATGTCCATTCTATTCTTCTTTGGCCTATGGGGGGGTGTTAAGGCAACAATTACACATGTCCCTGTTTGTGCATGCTTCATGGTGGTGTTTGACCAGCCTCCGTTGCAGTCGTGGGTTGGACGGTAGTGTTTCTATGTGTTTGGCATGTGTTTTTATTGCTGGTACATCTGTGGGAGGTGTGGTTGGCACATGTTCCTCTTTGCAGGGAGCCCCATCCTGGGGTTTTGTGTCATGCATCTGCACTTGGCACGTGCCATATGTCCTGTGCTATTCCCACAGTCGTGTATGCCTTCATGCAGTACTACTGCGTGTTACTGGCTGTTTGTATGTGGTACACATGGTGATTGTGGGGGTTGGCTTGACCTATTCCCATGCTAGAACATACACATCTGTCAATTACGTTATTTAAATCAAACTGTAACACTCATTAGTCTTTTCAAAATGACAGTCAATAACACAGGAAGCTCAAATTCACAACGTTTTAATACTGTGCACCAGGAGGCAAATAACTATGCAGTACAAGTGTAGAGTTTTGTCTGACTCTATACAGGAAACAGCTGTATGAGTATTGTGTTTACAATCATCTTTTGCCCACCTTAATGATGTGGTCAGTCACAGGGCATTTACATCACTATAGTCCACAATATTGTATTCCTACAACAGTGCTAAGGTAATGCTTATTAAATGTTTTCCCATGAGAATAGCACAGCCTTGCGAGCCACATAGTCAATTAGAATGTCCTTCTGTAAATTCTGCTCTGTCAAGGTTCCAAGCCTGTTCAGATACGGTCGTCAGTTCATTTCCTACTGGGTTCCTTTGTCTCTCTGGTGAGCAGCTGTACTCTGTCTTAGATAGAGCTCACAAGGCCATCCTCCTCAGTGGAAGTATGAAAGATATACCTGTACATACATTTATTATTCTCTAACCCAGCAGATGACTAATGCTGAATGACATACGCCTGCTGCACTGGTTACTGCCAGGGTCAGGGTTCGATCACACTGCAGCTACACTACAGGCAATTACATGCATGATAAGTTCTACTGCCATATTGTAAAATAGAATAATATGCATTATACACTATTTGCTTCTAAACTAGCACGTCATATATATGTTTAAATATATATTTTTCTAACATTCTCCCTCCTTTGATTGCTTCTATTCTATCCAGAAACATATACAACATTATTTCATTCCCTAGCCTCTTCCTCTCTGGAACGTTTAACTAGGCAAGTCATTTGTTGTACATTTCAGAAAGGATTTCATTTGGTATTAACAAATACCAGTACAGGTCTTGATACATAGTCTCGGTTACAGATACGTCGACAGAGTCCCTGACTAATACTTTCATACAAAGTATCCCGCAACAGACACATGCTCCCAATATGAGCAGAACAACACAAATGGCAATCAAGATATTCAGTATGAGTGAACCCCATCCACCAAATGGTTTCTGGAAATAGTTTGTCAGTGGGTTTGGGCCTGGTTCCGCCATGGCTGATACCTGCTGTATTACCTCTAGGTGGGTGTTGATATCATGCTTATTCTGTGGTACTTAGACACAGCGGTCTTCTTTGATAAGCGCCAAGACGCACTTCTCGCCGCCAGGGTGCAGTCGTGAGCCATTACATTTTGTGACACAACAGTTCTCATTGCATTCAGTTCATCAGTCACAAGTTCAAGAGCGAAAAGTCGCATTGCTCATTCCTCCGAGAGGTTTTGACAACTTCCACTGTTCCCTGATTGATTTCACTACTCCACAAGCTGGGATTGTTCCAGCCCAGGATATAACACTGTCACTCAAGTCCATATGAGTCAATATTCTTTTATCTCTTGCAGAAGAATGATTTGTCAGAACAGCTTCCATTTCACCCACTGGATTAGTAGGTTTCTCGACTGTGTTCCCAGTTCTTCGAGCTATATCTCTTACAGTTCGCTTGCACTCCAGAGGCAATTGTGCAGTATGTCATATGACTGGAGCCAGATAACCCAAAAAACAACTGCCGGACCAATTCTCAGGTAACCATTGATATGCTTTTTTCCCACAAACAAAATAACAATATTCTACTTTACTACTGATGCGGGTTAACTCTGCATGTAACATTTTCCTGTCTATAACAGAGGACTGTTTATACAATTCAGGATGTTTCTGCACATCTTTCCACGTTGTTCTCATGAAGCTTAAATACAAATCATGAATGGTGCTACAACTAGTACTGTGATCTTTGGCTGTTATATGACATTTGTAAGACACAGTTATGTTACAATTACTCCCACCAACTTGGACTGTATCATGTTTATGAAAACAAACAATTCCTTTTTGTGTAACAGGTAAGTACAGTGCCACTTTGTCCTGTGATCTCACAGAACCTGTATCAAAGTGTAAATATTCACAAGTCTCAATCTATCCCCAAGGGGACAACATACATCGGAAGTCCTCCATATGATGTAGGTATGGCAGTACAAACACAGCAATTTGAAATGTTCATAGTCTGTACATGCACACGCGTCATGCCTAGGTATGTGTTGAAGTTTGGATGCCACTCTGTGGCCAGTTCATCACGTATCACTATTTGTATCTGTGTAGTTATATGCAGGTAAGGTCCCAGCAAATGTAAAGTCACCACAAACATGTTTGATAGGTGTATGATCAGTAGGACAGTAAACCAAATGTCTTTGGGGTTGCTTTGTATTGTTATACACTCTGGCCCGGGTGATTCTGTCTCTATGGTATATCGGCTACAACATGTAAATCAGACTTGATATCCTTTACCGGTTTGAAAAAGGTGAGGTGAACCCAGGACGACCTTTCTGCAAACTTTACTGCAGTAGGCGTTGCCAACAGTACCTGGTACGGACCTTCCCACATTGGACTCGGCAAGTTACTTTTTTGGATAACAGTGAAACACACCCAGGATACTGGAGTCAGCTATGCGTCCGGCTTGCTCTTTATCTGTAAAAGAGTTTAACTGCAAAACAGTGTTATTGGTTAACAATCCTCTCATGTAACTTGCTAATGTGCCATCGACCTCCAGCTCTGCAGGCATGACAGCTTTCCACTGTGGCACATAATATGCCATTCCAAATACTACTTCGAAGGGGGTCAAACACTTTACATTTGGAACTGTTGTCATGCTCGGCAATGCTAGAGGTAGACAGCAAATCCAACTCGTCTGGGTGTCACCCATCAACCTCCTCAACTTATTTCTCGGGATCCCATTGTACCTTGCCACCAGTCATGCTGACTGTGGGTTGTACATGCAATGATTATTCATGGAAATCCCAAATAATCCCCCAGGTTGTTGGATTGTCTGGTTCACAAAATGTGTTCTATTGTCACTGTAGCTTCTTTACAGTATGCCAGATCTAGGGATACTTTATTTTACTGGGACCTTTGCCACTGTTGCTGCATCCGGATTCCTGTTTGGGAATGCTTCTACCCATTTTGATAATATATCTATAATCACTAAACAGTATTTCTTCCCTTCACATTTATTCAGCTGTATAAACTCCTTACAAATAGTACGGAACGGTTATGGTGGTGTAGGTAAACCCACTCCCTTCGGTTTAAATGCTCCCTGTGCATGATGTTTACTGCAAATATGACACGCTGCTCATGATGTTTGTATGTGGTCCTAATTCCGTATGTTAGGAATATTCTGTTAACCAACTGTACCATCCCCCCTGTTGAGACATGGCTCTACCATGGCTCAACAAAGCCGCATATCTGAATACATTAGACATTAATATTGGCTTTCTCACTGTGGATATGTACAGTCCGTCTTCAGGGATTGATCCTCGTCATACCCACGTCTGCTTTTCTGCTTTCGTAGTTGATGTTTGCATTGTTTCTAACATTTCTACATCTAGAATGTCTGAGGATTGTCATTCCTCAGTCAAACAGACACTTTCCAACTGTGAGGCTGCTTGTTTTGCAGCTGCATCAGCTCGTGCCTTACCTTTCCTAATGTTATCCTGTTGCTTTGTATGAGCTGCACATTTACAATTAGCTACTTTAGTGGGTAACTGAATGGAATCTGATGCATTCACGATCAATTGCGCATGATTAATTGGTTTACCAGTGGATGTTATCATTCCCCTATTCTTCCACTGCTGCACATAAACATGCACTGTAGAGACAACATACTGACTATCGGTATAAATGTCCACACATTTGTTTTTCGCTAGAGTGCAAGCATGTGTTAAAGCTATCAATTCTGCTGCTTGAGCAGACACGTTATGCTGCAGGGGTTGGGCATCTACAATCTCATTATCAATAACTACTGCATAACCTACTTGATTCTTTCCTGTAGGACTTTTTCTACATGATCCGTACACATAAACTGTCACCTCTGCATCATCTAAGGGTATATCAGTGATATCCTGTCTGTGTACAGTTATTTGCTCCATTTCCTGTAGGCAATTGTGTGGTGTGCCATACGCAGGTGTCGGACATGACGTTGATAGGTTTAATGTTGTATAACGTTCAATCACCACATGAGGTTGACTCAGGGGTATGGTCAAACAAGAAAGATGTCTAGCACGGGTCAGGAATGCTATTTTCTCTTGCAGCAAAATGATTGCAACTGCATGAGACACTCTCACAGTGAGAGGGTGGAATAATAACATTGATGCCGAGGCCTGTACTGCCATGGGTGCTGCAACAACTGCCTGTACACAATGTGGCACTGACCATGCCACTGTGTCCAACTGCGATGAGTAGTAAGCTATGGGGCGTTGCTTACTTCCATGCTGTTGCGTCAAGACTGACGTCATATATCCCTGCTTACAATCTACAGTCTGAAAACATCTGTTATGATTATTCGGGAGACCTAAAACAGATGTTGAAGCTATCAATCGTTTTGGTCTGCAGAAAGTTGTTTCTGCTACTGGAATCCAGTGTAGTATATCTTGTGCTGCCATAGGTGTATTAAAGATTAAAGCAGACAATAGAGCAGATTCCAAAGCATTGTTTGGTAACCAGCTTCGACAAAACTTAGTCGGCCCAGGAAGGACATCATTCCCTTCTTGGTAGTTGGCTTGGGTGCTTGTGAAATTGCTGCCTTCCTATCATCATCTAATGTTCTACCCTCCTTGGATACCACATATCCCAGGTACTTGACCTGTATTCTCCGTAGTTGCAATTTATGCTTGCTTAATTTATGTCCCTGTTCTGCTGAATATTTCAATAATGCTATTGTATCTTCCCTACATTGCTGCTGGGTAGGGGCCGCAAGCAGAATATCATCCACATAAAGTAGAACTTGACTGGCCCCGGGTGGAGTAAACACCAGAATGTTACTAGCCATCTCCTGTGCGAATATCGTTGGACTTTCACAGTATCCCTGCGATAGCCGGGTATGGCTGTATCTGTTACCCTGAATGTAAATGCAAAACAATACGGACTATCTGGATGTATAGGTATTGAAAAGGAAGCATAGCTTATATGTACCACGGTAAGATACTTCTGTGGCGGGTTCATAGCATTCAATATAGTGTGTGGGTGTGCACCATCGGTACCCTAGGTATTATTACATGGTTTACAGCTTGTAAATCCTGTACTATCCGCCATTCCCCCTTTGCTTTTCTATCAGAAGATACAGGGGTATTGCATGGTGAATAGTGATTACTTTGTAGATGGGGAATTCCCACTGTGACTTTCCAGATATCTTCTGGTGTCCACGGTCTATACACTAAGGGAGTTGGGTCCTGGCCTTCCTGTCCTGCATGAGGGTTCTGTACTTCAATTAAATGACAGATATCCTCACTCTGTTCTACTGACTCTCTTCTTACTTGATTGTCCCTAGGTATTTTACGAGTTCGGGATGTGGTTTCAATAGCTTCTCTTACATTTGGTCGTTGTGATACCTCTGTTGCCACAGGATAACGTGGGGGGGACTAGCCTGCCCTCCCGCTTCATATCCTGGATGTGGTATCGGAGGTGGTAGGGGGGGGGGCTGTCACTACTACTGTATTATTATCTTCTTTGTCTACGTATGATGCTTTCGCATTTTAGTGTTCTGTTCCCTTCGGTTCACTACCTCAATCCACCTATGTGCTTGAGGGATACCCAATTGTCGCTGTTTTTTAGCCTGCACATCTTAGGGTTGCCACCTTTTCAAATGCACAAAGTGGGACATTAGTGTTAGGAACGTGGGATTTTGCAGGGCAAAACATACCCACGGCCAATACAAAGGACAGCAATTCACTTTTTGCCAGAATAGCAACCTATTCTTGTAGCATTTGAGTTACTTATTCTGTTTATTATGATATTTTGGTGTTTCAGATACAAAATAACTGTTTTATGCTACCATTAAAGAAGATATAGGAAATATTTTTGTCCTAAGATATCATGACATTTGCCATTTGTTCAGTTTGTTTGCAGGACACAACTGGCCAAAGAGGGACTGTCCCTCGCAAAGTGAGACAGGTGGTTACCCTAGAACATCTGCGTCACATTTGAGGTGATTCCAATGTTTCACTAACGATATTTTGTCTAATATACCATCAATGTCATATTTATTACCCCATTTTGCAGAATATCTCACATTATGTGCTCTCTGCAATTGCATATACTTCACATCAGTCGTCAAACGCGGATCTCACGATCTCTTAGTGCACTAATCTCCCATGTCTTCTACACGACTGTTACGTAACCCTTCTCTCGTACCACATGGTATCTCCTTCCCTGTATCCACTGTAGTGTCTACAATGACTATTTACTCTACTCTGTGTTCCCCTGATCTATGTCCAGATTTAAAACTACTTGGATTGGTCTTCGACCTGCTATCACAACTGTTAACAGAAACACAATGTAGCCTGGTCCCTTATCTACAATAGAGACGAAGAGGCAAACTCTCCTTACCTGAGCCTCCTGTTTATGACTGCACGTTTTCTTCTTGGGATCCAGTTTTCCGCTTTTCAGCCACAGATCAGACAGTGGACAGCCTCTTTACACACAACAATTCAGTCGGAGGTCTTTTCACTCAAGAAGAACCATTTAGGCAAATTCTCCTGCGCAGATGTCTAACCACCCATGCACTCTGACCTGTAGCTTACCAAGGAATTCGCTAAGAAGGACCACAATGTCAAATAAGTTGTTAAACCAAACTGTAGAAATCAGTAGGCTTTTCTAAGTGACAGTCAATAACACAGGAAGCTCGGGTTCACAACGATTTAGTAGTGTACACAGGCAGGCAAAAAACTATACAGTCCAAGTATGAGAGTTTTGTCTGACTCTATACAGTAAGCAATTTCTTTATATAGTGTTTACAATCAGATTTTGCCCACCTTACTGACGTGGTCAGTCACAGGGCATTTCCATCACTATGGTCCGCAATATTCTATTCATACGAGGGTGCTGAGCTCATGCTTTTAAAATGTTTTCCCATGAGAATAACACAGCCTTGCAAGGCACCTGGTCAATTACAGTGTCCTTCTGTAATTGTTGCTGTTTCAAGGACCCTGGACTGTTCCGATACAATAGTCAGTTCATTTCTTACTACGTTCCTTTGTCTCTCTGGTAAGGAGTTGTACTCTATCTTCGATAGAGCTCACAAGGCCATCCTCCTCAGTGGAAGGGAGGATGTTATACATGTACATACATTTATTTTTCTGTAACCCAGCAGATAATTAATGCTGAGAGACATAAGCCTGCTGAACTGGTTACTGCCAGGGTCAGAGTTCGATCACACTGCAGCTAAGCTTCACCAATTACATGCATGATCATTTCTACTGCCATATTGTACAGTACAATTCAATGCATTATATAGTATTTTGCTTCTATACTGGCACTTCATATGTGTTTCTATATATATTTTTCTAACAACATCCATCCGGCCATATGCATGTTGTTACGTCCTTTACCTTGACCGTTGGTATTTGGCCATCCAGCAACGCTACTCTCCACATGTGATATCCCACCTTCCCCTTCTGTGCCTGTGGCACCCTGTTAGGACGTCCTGTTTGGTAGGCACATGTTCCGCTATATGTGTTTGACTTGTCTGCATAGCTAATCATCGGTGCGGTAGTTCAACATCCAGACTTGTCCACATGTGTACAGTTATGTGCACCGTAGCGTGTGCAAACCTATAGGGTTTGGACGGGTACATACCACATGCGGGATGTACACATTCTGCAGACACATTCACATGCAGCCATTTCCATATCTGTACCTGAGGTGGGTTGGTGACATGTGGGGTACATATTTGCCCGCGTGGCACTGCCTAAAACAATACTTCTTACCACATTTCAGGTATGCCCATTGTGTGTAGGTGTGTAGCTGCACAAGGCTGCTAGCTGTTTTGGGTGCACAGGCATACATGGGTGGGACTTACATGCTACAATGGGGCTATTGTGTATTACATTTGCATGCATGGGTTCTGCTTCTGGATATTACGCTTAGACATACGCCGTCCTGTGTATGCGACAAACACGTTGCTGGGTGTGGGACATGTTGCTATGCACATGTTTGCCTGTGTTTAGGGTATCTTGGTTCCTTCCTGTTGTTATGTCGACACAGCTACCCGGCTGTGTACTCTCAATACTGCTTGTGACCATTATGGTTGCCACCTTTTCCAATGCCCATAGTGGGACATCTTTTGTGGAAACATCTGATTTTGCAGGACAACACATACCCACACCAAGTGGAGTTGACAGAACTTCACTTTTTTGCCATAATATATGCTTATTCTGGTAGCATTTGGGTTCCTTATTCGGTTTCTTATGCCATGTATGTGTTTCATATACAAAATATATGTTTTATGCTACTATTACAGGTATATTGAGGGAATATTTTTGCCCGGAAATCTCAGGTCATTTGCCATTTTTCAATTTTTGGCAGGACACAACTGTCCAATGAGGGACTGTCCATAGCAAAGTGGGACAACTGGTAACCCTGGTGACCATGCCCATGCCGCTACTGGGGTTGCCACCTTTTCCAATGGCCAAGGTGGGACATTTTCGGGACTCACATCAGATTTTACAGGCCGACACATACCCACGGTCACTACATAGCATAGAACTTCACTTGTTTGCCTAAATAAAAGATTATTGTTGTAGCGGTTTGGTTGCTTATTCTGTTTCTTGTGACATTTAGGTATTTTAGTTACGGAAATAACCATTTCATGCAACCATTACATTAAATACGGGATATAATTATGTCCTCCAATCTTGGCACATTTGCCGTTTTTAATATTTTTTTTCGGGACACAACTGCCCATAGAGGGACTGCCCCTTGCAAAGTGGGACAGGTGGTAACCTTAGTCGCTACTCCTATGTCGGTGCGGCGAGCTGACATGCTGCGGTACACCTTCTCTGGGTATGCCCACTGACGGTGCATTGCGGGACGAACACGGTGTTACGAGTATCCTTTGTTCCTTGGACTGGTACACTTAGGGCTTCGTGGGTTGTGTTTGCTTCTCCATTTTGTTGGGACAGGTACTATGTTGCATACTCTACGTGCGTTTCATTCTGCACGGGCCCTGGCTGCTGCCATTACTATTATGGGTGGACCGTGGCAGTCAGCACTTTAGGTTGCTCATCGCCTGCCGGCTTAGCCACGCCTCCGGAGGAATCCTACTTGGGCTCGCTCACGTACACTACGCACGTGTCTGTGGTTGCGGCGCGCTCTCATTACTATGCATATGGCGCTACTACGCCGACTATTCACTGCACCGCCGGCACAGGCCTTACACCGGCCTTGCGCCGAGCTTCATGAATCCCGAGGATAGACTTTATTAAATTTCCCCCAATATCTCCTCATGTGTCCTCTCAGCTTCTTAGCTCAAGAATCAGAAACAAAGAAGAGCTTTTAAATATCTCTCTTATATAAATAGAAAATTGATATAATAACAAGCTTTTTATTATTAAGCATTTTCTGAAAGATATAAAATCTGAAAATCACAAGCTTGTCATCATTTATTGACCACAATATGCAACAATTTGCCAGAATCCAAATATTTTACAAGAAACAGACCAAATATCCCTCAATGTCTTTGCAAAAGAATTCTAGACAAAGCCTAAAACAAGGATGGCAAAAGCAACAACTTTTAAATATTATAGTATGCATTTGTTTACCAGGTAAACCCAATGAACAAAGTGTCCTTTATCATGGGTGACCTGGGAGCATTGTCTGGTTACGTGCCTTGCTCAATGTCACAAAGTAGAAAGATGGAGGTGGGGGGATTCAAACCCTGTAGTTTTGACTACAGGAAGAAATTTGCTAACAGCTCAGAGCCTTAAGTGCCAGAAAACTCTAATTCACTTAAAAGGTTAACAGAAGTGTAATATGTGGTGCTTGGATGTGCATTTTCCAAACCCTAAGAACTTTGGAATTCTATTGACTGTTTTACCAAAATAAAGATGTTAAGAGATGTCTGGTAGTTGTTGTGAAGGATTAAGGCTCCAAGCTATTAAGGATCCACCTCAATGGTATAGGGTTTGATTATTTTTTTCCTCCAACTGTGTGACTGTGAGCAGGTTACTTAACCAGAAACCTCTAAATGGGGCATCATATACACACACACACACACACACACACACACACACACACACACACACACACACACACACACACACACACACACACACACACACACACACACACACTTTTCCAAAGGCATTTTCATATGTCTTCCCAACTTAAAATGTAGTAAAAGACATCTCCTACTTAACACCTTCCCAACTGCTGCTTAAAAATGTAGTAAAGGAGATCTCCTGACTGCTTCTGGTTAATGTAGTAAGACATCTTGGTGTACTCCTCCCAACTGTTGCTGCTTAAAAATGAGTCTTTTGATAAAGTCTGTGCTCTTTTGTTGTGCTGTAACAGCATGCTTGCAGAAAGAGTCAACTATGTTTTGTGATCAGATGGGCAAGAGACTTTTTGGCATTCCAGTGACTGGGGCACTTAGGGAGACATACATTTTGACAAGGGTGGGGGAACTAAGTGCCCCCATGTGCTCCCACCTAGGACTAACCCTGGCCACCAGTGATCCCTTCTGGTTGCCTACTATAGAATGGATGTTGAGAGGCTGACATGGGACTGTTGAGGGCCTAACAGTTAGAGGTGAAGCTGTTGCATGGCTTAGTGGATGCATCACATCCTGTTCCATGGCTGGATCTGCAAAATAGAACAACATAAATGGAAAGAAACAAGACAACAAAAATGAGGAAAATGATAGAAAGAGAACAGGGCCAAATAATAATGATCAGTAAGATCAATAAGATGTCTTACACTTTTGCATAAATGTCTTGAATGGAAAAAAAAGCAAAGTAACTATGACATAAAATGTCCAAAGAACTACTATGAGAGCACCGGGGAAATAAAATAGTCCAACCACTAGGAAGGACAGTGGCACAAATCCTGAATGGCAATAACTGTGTATGTTTGTGTGAAATGGGCAATGAAGCAAGTGAGAAATCAGCAAAATACTCACTAAAATGTACAGACATCTAGAAAGTAACATGGTACATGCAGGTATCATAAACACTGACAAATATCAAGACATGTTTCACAGGTTGGAGCAATAACACATATAATATGCCCTACAATACACATATAATATGCCCTACAATACCAACACAACTACACAATAGATATGTAATCCCTACAGTAATGCTACACCTTGACAAAATGAAAAGCATGGCCAGCACTGCAGAACTGCAGGCAGTGGTCATTCTCATGCTGTTCCATCCATACTTGGCCCAATGACGGACACAGACACAAATGTGAAAAGAACCGATACTGAGAATACTAACAGTGGTAGTAGTTAGTTATGTAAAAAACAAAATCAGGACAGAAGGTATCAGTAGAATTTATAGTAAGCATTTCCTTTTCATAGTGTAACATTTAGCACATGGCCCTCATAGGGCACTAATATACTTTTTATGTGGAGAACTATATGCTGTACTTTTAAACTCATATGTAAATAAAATGCCCGATTATACTAACTAAAAAGGTTGATGTGATTTTACAAGAAACAGTGAAGAGAGGGAAGAAACAGTGCAATATTCTGCAAATATAACTGTATGCATTGTTTATAAGATAGTTATAGTTCTTTAACATTAAACTTTGGTGTTAACAAATGTCTTTGGCATGACAGTATTGGATTTGTGTGGACCTGCTACTAAGCTTAATTGCATCCAAAAATGAAATGGTTGCATGAAACTACAAATAATATTGACAATAAGATGAAATCATGCAGTGGAAGAATTAAAGTGTCAAAATATGCATAATATTCTATTTTAAAATGACATACCTTTAATGAAACTATCTGGAGAGACAGTATACGTTTTATGTTTCATTTTATGCTCACATTATGATGGCTGGGGAAACACAAGGCATTAGCAAAATTGTTTTAATTCTTCTGCATTTTGCAACATTACACCGTGACTGAGAATCGTTATTCTGGTGAAAATTTTAAAAAGTAATGGTTTCTTTACCTGCACAAACACCTTAAGCAACTATTTTTAGATTCCCCAAGTGAAGTTGCATCCTTATGAATTGCTGATGTAATAAAAAGTTGCAGTAAAACACTGAATAACGAACTCAGGGCATAACCCATTTAAACTCATCTATAAAGGTTCTAGTTTGGCTGCACAAGATGTGCAGGTTTAACAGATAACTGTGGCATGTTGTGAACACTGTAGTTCTAGCAGCTAGTTATATCAGCATGCCTCTAGTGTACTGTAATAAAACATGTTCTCATGAGAATGGCAAGAAGACTAGATAGGTACACCTTCCACAACAATTAGAAGAAAATTAGCTATATGTTTATATTAAGAGACTTTTATATTTTGCAACAACTGAAGTTTGAGAGACGTACATATGTACATTTCAAGTTATAATTTTATGAATGGAATTGGCTGTGTATATGAACAATAGTTACAATATATGTTCTAAAAGCTGAAATGATATCTAGGGAGATGTGTAAACATGCACACACACATCACACACACACACACACACACACACACACACACACACACACACACACACACACACACACACACACACACACACACACACACACACTCACGCATACATTGGGCATATAGATACAGTGCCCTTGCTGGCCTTAAAGCGAGATTCCCTCAAATTAAACATCCCGGGTTGAATGCAAGTACAGATAAGTGATTTCAATACCAGAAGAAATGAGTGGAGCTAACAAAATAAAGCAGATGACACATTTGTATACTCTGACAATATGTGGTCTACATCAATGTGTTTTGCTTAAGAGATAATTTCTTTGAAGTCAGGGTGATTTAATTCTTATTGAAATAATGCAAGAACCTGTGATTTTAAAATATTTGCAGTCGATGTCATGAAGCAGTACTGGAAGAGTGTCACTATGTGGATGGAAATTATCCAGCTAGTGGGCAGAGTCATACAAAGAAACAAGATAACTTAGACAGACAACCTGACTTACCCATGCATATCTTGGGTCTATATCATAACATCGAAGTTCTCTAAAACTGAATGTTATAATATTGAACCCTAAACACTGAAGTGTGAAAACATCGAACAGTTAGAATAGCGAATTTTTTCCCAGGGAAAAAATTTGCCATTCCGAGAAACATACACACAGCACAAACACACACAAAAAACAGCCATCCACACACATACACTTAAAATCCTACACCTAAACTAAACTTTACATACAGTACTAGATATCCACTTACCTTAACCCAACCCTAACCCTAATGTCTGTCACTATCGCACACTCACCTCACCCGCGCCCTAACCCTAACTCACCTAACCCGCCCCTAACCCTAACCTACACACAATCGTACACTTACCTGACCCGTGCCCTAACCCTAACTCACCTAACCTGCCCCCTAACCTACACACAATCGCACACTTACCTGAACCCGCGCCCTAACACTAATGTCCACACAACCGCACACTTACCTGACCTGCTCCCTAACCCTAACTCACCTAACCTGCCCCCCCTAACACTAACCTACACACAATTGCACACTTACTTGAACCTGACCCGTAATGCTCCAACATATCAAACACTGAAAACAGTGAAACCACAGCAATGGCCCACCGAATTCTTTCCCTGGGAAATAATTTGGTGTCCTGCACCTTCGCTGTTTTCAGCGTTCGACATTACGGGTTCGATATTATAACATTCGATGTTAGAGAACTTCGATGTTATAATATAGACCCGTATATCTTATGTATATCAGCTGACTCTGATTTTCAGGATGTTTCTGATTTTGCCTCTGAGGTTTTCCTCTCTATTATAAATGTTCTTATTTTGTAAAATAATAGTGTCACATAAAGTCATGAGGTCATTCCAGACCTTAAAGTTATAGATTTGTTCTTTTAAAACACATATTACTACAAATTCTTATATTCTATCACATTGGGATATGCTGCCAAGTTCTTCAATGAGATATTAAAGAACACCAACCGAAAATGCTTAGTGTTTGGTGATTCATTTATAAGAAGACTACCTCAATAAGCTAAAGATATACTGACAACATGTGAATTGTAAAAAAAAATATTTTCTTGCAATGATAATTTCTAAAATGTTCATCAGTAAAATTAACTAAAGAGTGTAGATATATGTTTAAGCATTAGATGTTACAAGTAAAAAAGAAAAAAAATGCACCACAACAATCAACGTTTAGCATAGAAACTGCACAACAGCTTTAGTTCTCAACCAAACACAACAGCTAATGTATTTGGGTCTCAGTGTTATCAAATGTACTCATGGGAAAAACTACTAAGGAGTCTGACACAGTTTTAGAAATTATAATACTAATATGGAAAGTTTAGTCCTTATTACCTAGGAGGTCATCCTCCTTCTGGACTGCCTACTTGGAGAAGAGTAAAAAAGTTAACCAATCTTTCCTGTCCTACCATGAACATGGCTGCTGAACATTTGACTGACCTAGTACATTACTATTGCCTTACAGGGCATTCAGTCTTGGCTGCAGTTTTATTTCAGGGACCAAGCCTAAAATAAGTTTTACCTCAACAGGTTAATGGAATATGTTGAACTGAGGATTCATTTCAAAGAGAAAGAAATCACAGATCTACCATCATAGAGAATCTTGCTGCCCTCAATGGACATTTGGAAAACCCTACACCTCCTTCTATAGCCAGTGGACTTGTGCCTAACAGCTATAGGTTGGACTTATTTTGGCACTGCTACCTATCCAACATTTTTATAGACTATTCGGAAATCATCATGATAGGTGGAAAGTCCAGGAAGCACTTCACAAACTCTTGTATTCTGTTTATC
Organism: Protopterus annectens; assembly: GCF_019279795.1. Lineage (NCBI taxonomy): Eukaryota > Metazoa > Chordata > Ceratodontiformes > Protopteridae > Protopterus > Protopterus annectens. The sequence continues at coordinate 491,125,232 of NC_056732.1, forward strand.
TACTCAAACAGAACACGGGTTCATAAAAATGCAGGCTTGGATTAACTATTTCTACAAAAAGCATGCTTCTGAATGTCCACAGCTAGTGGGGTTTAGCTTTGTTGGCCTCAATGTATCCACAAAGACTTAAAAAGAGAAAGTAAAAAGTCACAGACACTCAGAAGCCATATAGCTGAACCACTTGATGCCCTTAAGGGATCTTTTGCATATATCCCACGGGCCTCTATTACAGGATGTTTAAGGTATCACATAATGAAAACTCTAGCTTGGCTAGGATTTTCTTTGTAATTTTTACTAGTTGGTTTGTCTGTGTGACCTTTTTACTCTTTGGTTTTGGATCCTTTACTATTAGCTTTTCACATTGCAGGTCATTGTTTCTGAGATTGCTAACATAGTTAAAGAAGGCTTTGTGAATATCCTTCATCTGGGTGACTACTTCCACTTCATATATGGCTTTGCTTGATCTGATCAGGTTCTAAGTTCCCTGTTAAGTTTAGCAAGAGCATTATTGGCATTTTGATACTTAAATTTAGCTTAGCATGCAATAAGGTTTTTCTTTGGTTATAGAGCCTGGATGGTACAGTGGTACAGCAGTTGTGTTGTCACCTCACAGCAAGAGGTTCTCTGGTCTGATTCTCAGCCAGGGTGCCTTATGTGTGGAGCCTGCATATCTTTCCTGCATTCGTGTGGGTTTTCTCCAGGTGCTACAGTTTCCTCCCACATTACAATGATATGCATCTGGAGCATTTGTCCCCAGGCCTCTGCTAAAAACTGGCTTCATTCCAAGTCGGCCTTTCCCAATAAATAAATATTAGGGTTCTACTTCAGGGGGTTATTTTTAAATTTGGCATTGTATTTACTTCTGATGAGGACAGATGCATCCATGCAGTTACTTACATGAACAGATAATTTGGCAGTAAAGGATTCTGTATAAGCAGTGGGGTTGTCAAGATGGATCATCATCTGTTAAGGTTGCCACCTGTCCCATTGTCAGCGGGACACTCACGGGTTGAGCTGTCTCATCCCATTGGCTGCTGTGTAAAGTAGTGAGACTTGAAAAGTCCTGCTTTTTAATCGCACTGAATTGCCGTGGAAAAGCCACAATTACTTTTGGCTTTTCCACGGCAATTCAGTTACGTCACCAACCTGGACCTGCAGGCAAAGCTGCTGCCTGTTAGGTCCGGGTGCTGTAATTTGTGCAGCAATTGGCTGCAATTCATGAAAGGGGTGGGGATTGGGGCAGGAAGAGCCCTGCAAAGATCGCGGCTGTAGGAGCACTTTGTTTTAGGCGCTTCTACAGCCCCTAAAAAAAAAAAAAAAAAAAAAAAAAACAAGATTTTTTTTTCTAACGAGCTAGCCAGTCAGCCATCCAGCCATCCATCCACCCATCCATTCTTCCAACCAGCCAGCCAGCCATCCATCCATTCATCTAGCTAGCCATCCATCCATTCATTCAACCAGCCAGCCATCCATTCATTCAACCAGCCAGCCATCTATTCATTCAACCAGCCAGCCATCCATTCATTCAACCAGCCATCCATTCATGCAGCCAACCAGTCAGCCATCCATCCATTCATCCAGCCAGCCAGCCATTCTTCCAACCAGCCAGCCATCCATCCATTCATGCAGCTAGCCAGCCAGCCTTCCATCCATTTGTCATCCATCCATCCATCCATCCATCCATCCATCCATCCATCCATCCATCCATACATCCATCCAGCCAGCCATCCATCCATCCATTCATGCAGCCAGCCATCCATCCAGTCATTCATCCATCCAGCTGCTACTCCCACCAACCAGCAAGCCACTCCAGCAGCCAGCCAGCCAGTCAGCTAGCCACTCCAGCAGCTGGCCAGCTAGAAACTCCAGCAGCCAGCCAACCAGCCACTCCAGCAGCCAGCTAGCCAGCTAGCTAGCCACTCCAGCAGCCATCTGTCATACCCATAACAGCATCTCCTTCACCGCTCCTGCGGTGACATCATGGTAGAGGATGCGGCCAGTGTTATATTGGCCACACCCCCATGTCCCACTTTGGCCCGCTGAAAAGGTGGCAACCCTATCATCTGTATGAAGTGGAATGAATGAGTTAATGGTGGATTAGACCAGGTATCCATAGTGTCAAAGAAGGTATTGGGGTTAAAATAAAGAAATCAGAAAAATAAAAGACTGCATGGGCTTTAAGAAAGATTAAAGCAAAATGTACTTTAAAGTGCCTTTTTCCAATTCCAGTTTTTCCTGTTAATGTGTGTCATTCTGTTGGCTAATGTTATGATCAACTAAGGAAAGTACTTGACTATAAGATGACTGAGAAAATAAACTTTGAGGAGTTCTCCATCAAGGACTTGAGAGGGATCCATAAATTAATGTTATCTGTCTACTCATGAACAACAGTTGTTGACAGTGAAGAATCATTACTAAGTATAATATTTAAGATATGATGTAGGGTTGAGAGGATGCTGCATGTTGGCATAAAGCTCTGATATGTAGAAATGAACTGTACTAGAAAAAAATAAAAATAAATACATTACATTATAGAATGGGGAATGGTAACTGGAGGAGATATTTTATATTCTCATTGTACTCAGTTCAAGCTGCACTATGATCTCGGATGTGTGCATTCTGATAATGACATCATACTACAACATTCCATTTTTTCTGGTTTCATGTGCACTCTGTCAGATGATGGGAGTATGAAAACAGGACAGTGAACCAGCACAAGTGAGATGTCTTATATGTCTCTCCAAATCAAAAATGCCTAGGTGGGTTTTCCTTCCAAAGTGCACTTCTAATCCAGTGCTAGTGAAATGTAATCTGATACAGCTTGCTTGCAGTGTAAAATAGCTATTAGTTTTCTCATGAATGCTGCGAGCAGTGATAGATTTCTAGCAGTAGTCCTACTCTCATGGGCTGATTCCAACAATTCTAGTGAATCTTGATCTCTGCCATTCCTTCAGTCACTAAAATACACAGGCAGTGATGTCAATATATATTCCTTGGGGTCTATATTATAAACAAAAAAGCTCAAAATAGTGAATACATCTACACTGACACATAAAGGTCGATGTACAAAAGAGCAAAATACATAATCGGCAAAAATGAAAATGCTGAACGTATTTGCTTGGCCAGCAGGGTGATCACGGGGATGAGGAAATATATCCTTTTCCCCACTGTAGTGCGGTCCCAGAGTTGGTATATTTAAGGAGGGGGTGTGGGGGTGCGGGGGGGCTTGCCTCCCTGCAAAAGTGTATTAATTTAAGTTTATTTAATTAGGTTGAGCTTACCTGCATTGTGCTGTTGGTTGACGAAATATGTTCGGTGTTTTCATTTTCACCGATTTCGTATTTTGCTGTTTTTGTACATCAACCTTTATGTGTCAATGTACATGTATTCGCTGTTGACAGCTTTCGTGTTTATAATATAGACCCATTCCTTGTGCTACAACATCTGTTGTGATTCATATACTAAGAGGGCTGGCTGTGGATGTCAGACAAGGAAGACTTCTGCTTTTACCACAAGCAATGGAAAAAGGCAGACTGAGTCATTCTCCTCCAGCTGTCACCCAAATACCCAGGCTACAAACTGAAGCTCAATTTTTAGTGGAACCAAGAGAGATTCCTGCACGGATATAACAGACATCTCAGTCCTACCAGTGATTATACAGCCATATCAGGGAATTAGCTGAATTGGAGCAATATCAGAAAATTAGCTGAATTGTCGTAGTTGTGTTTAAACTACAGCATAGCTTTAAAGGTTCAGCGTACTCACCAGGCATTGCAGGATACACACTCTGCATCAGATAATCGTTAAGGTTCCTTGGCACTTCACCAGCAATGTTTATCAGCACTCTGCTTTCACTGGATGAGATTGTATAGATTGAAAACACAGAAGATTCACTGATAATCATGTTTGCTGTCGTTGAGTGTAACTCTTGAGGAGTCTAAATAAATAAAAATTAGTAACACGTAAGCTATGCATGCAACCTGCATACACACATTGATTTTGGTTGTATAAAATAAAACAAAGATGTTCTCACAGAAAAAAATAATCAAACGGCTCATGCAACATATCCTCCAAATATATATATACATACAGAATAGGATTTGTTTGAAGAAAGGCCGCAGTGATTTTCAAATCCTGTCTGGTTAACTGTCTGAATGTAAGAATCATCCACGAATATACCTACAACTTATTAGTCTCCCTTTAACATGCCTCCTGACAAGTTTGCTTTTCACTAATGTAATCAAACTTATTTGAAGTTTTGTAGAAGTTGAACCCTGATTCTGTTCATTTAATTTCACTTATTACAGACCATCTTGTGGAAACCCTCTGACACCCAGCATCCTATCATCTTCTTCTCCTCCACTCAACCACATTTTCCACATTTGTTTTACCACATTTGATATTTTACTGTATACAAGTTATTTTTTTATTCCCAGCACAAATGTATGTCTTAATGAAATATTTTCAGTATAATATTAATCTTGATCTCCGCCAGCCTCTTCTGCTGATTTTCTTCCATCTCTTATGCTCTAATCTCAGCTACATCCTCTGCTGACTATCACAGCTGTTACTGAACTCTAGTTCTATAATGTAGTTTAAAGGTAGAACAAATACACTTCCTTCTCCACAATCCATCTAAATGTTTGGGATGTTTCTTCCAGTAATCTTGAGAATTTTCTTCTAAATACCTTTTTAAACAGTAGTGCAGCAGTTATCAGTCATTTGACTTACTTGTGCAAAAGAGTAATCTGACCATCCTTAAGAGAAAATCACCAAGTATCTGGAAATGAAACATGATTACACTGTTCATAAATGGAAGCAAAGTAGGTTATATCTCAAGCTAGTGACTAATTCATTTGTAGTACAAGGACAGCTGCGATTATGCTTTAAAATTAGGAAATATAAACCTGTTATGCACTTTTACAGCATAAGACCCAAAAGTAACAGCTCTTTCAGAGGTGCGTAACACTTGTTACACACACCCCTAAGCTCTGTTATGGCCTGATATCAGGGAAGAGACAGTCCTTCACTCTATAAAGTTTCTGAATCTTTTCTCATGCAGGAATTTTACAAATACTAGTCTGTAAATAAATAATTTAACAAAATTAGAGCAGTATTTAAAAACTGTCCCTTGATCCTTTCCTGCAATTATGTTTACTTGCTGTTTATGCAGCAGCACTCATTATGTTCTTTAATGGCTTTCAGAGCCAGCAAAGCATGTCATTTTTTTTTGTGTAACTGGTAGTACATAGAGTAGACAAAATTCCAAGCACTACAAAGAGCTATGATCAGGTCTCACCAATCATAACCAGTTATTATGTCTTCTCAATATGGATGCCAAGATTCACCTCTTGAACTTCATTCTCGAGGTGAATTTCCTGGTATCCGTGTCTAGAACACATAATACTGTGGACATGATTGGATACGCAATTATAGTCCTGTATAATGTGATTATGGAAAACTTTTCTCTATATTTGTTACTTGTAGGCTTGGGCAAAACTGATAATTCTGTTTCATTTGATATTCATAGATGTGATTCCTAATTCCTAAATCACATGAATGGAATATTCCACTAATTCTTGTACTTTTGAACTTCAGCATGACCTTCAGTCACATAAGTCAGCAAATCTTTGGCCTTTAGGTAATAATTCTATCCTTCCTCTCAAAAAAAGTTAATTTATTTTCATTACTAAATGTGACAAAAAAGGCTTAAATAAATAACTCCCGTTTACTTCTGTCCATGGACAATAGACCCGCAGATGTACAGAACTCCATAAAATTACTCAGAAGCATCTCTGCTTAAGATCTAAAATTTGATATGAAATATGTCACTATAACAATCCACCAAAAGCTCAGATTCACAAACATAGCAAAGCAATTTCACCTTTGCAAGGGTCACAGCAACTAAGGTACACATACTCCTAATCCTGCAATAAGTTTCTGACATCTTAAATATTTAATTATATCACAACCATGCTTAAGCAAGGTTGTAAGCAAATAGGTTTGACACTGCAAGCATGATTAGCAAAACACTTGCTTTAGCATAAGCAATATGAAAAGTTAGTTTTTCTTATCGATACTTCTTGTCATAATTTTGCTCTTGTTATGCAGAGTGAGCCTTCTTATTCTAAAATATTTAGTTTTCACTTTAGTTTATTCACAAAAATCTTGCTTTTTTCCCACTTTCTGAAAGTTCAGTTACAGATTTGCTGTTCTGAACTGTTTGTAAGTTTCTTGGAGGCCATTGCTTGCTTGGGCAAAGGGAAGTCTCTGTGTTCATTAGTGGCAGTGGTAAACACTGAACAGCCTGCCTGCCCCTGAGGGAGTGGTTACTGCCTAGAAACTGTAGTTTTATTGGCCATTTTGGGTTAATTCCAAACTCTTTGTTCCCCCTCTCTTAAAACCCGATTGCCTCATGGTTTTGGCATCTTTTCAGACTTGTTGGCTGTTGGTGAAGCACCCACCAAGAGGAGAAAACGCTGAGAGAAGAAAGGAGCCACTTTTGAGATTTTAAGTTTTTTTCTTCAGATTATTTGTTAAGATTTCTGCATTGCCGCCTTCTTTTTGGCATTTTCCAGCTTGCTAAACTTGATATCTGTATTAGGAACTGTATTTAGAACACATCTAGAGCCTGTTTACTGCATTTCCTGTGTTGCACTTATTTTAAAATAGTTTTTTTCTTAAAACTTGCATTTTACCTGTCTCTGGCCTAGTACTCAAGTGTGGGGCCATTTATTGCACTGTTCTAACTTGTTACTATTTGTGTATCTCTGCTATCTTTAAACAAAACAAAAAAAAAAAAATCTTGCTTTTTTCCCACTTTCTGAAATTTAAAAAAAAGTTCAGTTACAGATTTGCTGTTCTGAACTGTTTGTAAGTTTCTTGGCGGCCATTGCTTGCTTGGGCTAAAGGGAAGTCTCTGTGTTCATCAGTGGCAGTGGTAAACACTGAACAGCCTGCCTGCCCCTGTGGGAGTGGTTACTGCCTAGAAACTGTAGTTTTATTGGCCATTTTGGGTCAATTCCAAACTCCTTGATCCCCCTCTCTTAAAACCCGATTGCCTCATTGTTTTGGCGTCTTTTCAGACTTGTTGGCTGTTGGTGAAGCATTCACCAAGAGGAGAAAATGCTGAGAGAAGAAAGGAGCCACTTTTGAGATTTTAAGTTTTTTTCTTCAGATTATTTGTTAAGATTTCTCCATTGCCGCCTACTTTTTGGCATTTTCCAGCTTGCTAAACTTGATATATGTATTAGGAACTGTATTTAGAACACATCTAGAGCCTGTTTACTGCATTTCCTGTGTTGCACTTATTTTAAAATCATTTTTTTTCTTAAAGCTTGCATTTTACCTGTCTCTGACCTAGCACTCAAGTGTGGGGTCATTTATTGCACTGTTCTAACTTGTTGCTACTTGTGTATCTCTGCTATCTTTAAACAAAACAAAAAAAAAAAAATCTTGCTTTTTTCCCACTTTCTGAAATTTTTAAAAACGTTCAGTTACAGATTTGCTGTTCTGAACTGTTTGTAAGTTTCTTGGAGGCCATTGCTTGCCTGGGCTAAAGGGAAGTCTCTGTGTTCATCAGTGGCAGTGGTAAACACTGAACAGCCTGCCTGCCCCTGTGGGAGTGGTTACTGCCTAGAAACTGTAGTTTTATTGGCCATTTTTGGTCAATTCCAAACTCCTTGATCCCCCTCTCTTAAAACCCGATTGCCTCATTGTTTTGGCGTCTTTTCAGACTTGTTGGCTGTTGGTGAAGCATTCACCAAGAGGAGAAAATGCTGAGAGAAGAAAGGAGCCACTTTTGAGATTTTAAGTTTTTTTCTTCAGATTATTTGTTAAGATTTCTCCATTGCCGCCTACTTTTTGGCATTTTCCAGCTTGCTAAACTTGATATCTGTATTAGGAACTGTATTTAAAACACATCTAGAACCTGTTTACTGCATTTCCTGTGTTGCACTTATTTTAAAATCATTTTTTTCTTAAAACTTGCAATTTACCTGTCTCTGGCCTAGCACTCAAGTGTGGGGTCATTTATTGCACTGTTCTAAATTGTTGCTACTTGTGTATTTCTGCTATCTTTAAACAAAACAAAAAAAACAAAAAAATCTTGCTTTTTTCCCACTTTCTGAAATTTAAGAAAAAGTTCAGTTACAGATTTGCTGTTTTGAACTGTTTGTAAGTTTCTTGGAGGCCATTGCTTGCTTGGGCTAAAGGGAAGTCTCTGTGTTCATCAGTGGCAGTGGTAAACACTGAACAGCCTGCCTGCCCCTGTGGGAGTGGTTACTGCCTAGAAACTGTAGTTTTATTGGCCATTTTGGGTCAGTTCCAAACTCCTTGATCCCCCTCTCTTAAAACCCTCTTTTGCGCATTTTTGCGCATAGCACAGCATCAGGCAGCGCCGCTTAATCAGGTTTAAACTATTCCCGGCTCCACAAAGTCTGCTCTTCACTTTTTCCTTAGAACTGTTCCAAATCTCAAATTAAGCACTCTATTTTCCTTCTAAAACCTAGCAGTAGCTAGGATAAGTGTCTTATAAGTAAGCACTAATAAACTTAAGCACTACACCCTCTTATACTCCCTTTAAGTACTTGGCTCCCTATTGGTCCTTTTTGATCAAGTCAAAAAGTAATTCCTTATACTATTCTGGCATGTTCAAAAGTCAGTTTCAGGTTTACTCTCCAGTGAATCTTGAGGCAATGTTACAACTGCCTTATGTACACAGACCACCCTATCCTCTTCCCAACAAGCTCAAGTATATGTGAGAGATGCAACTATATAGCAAAACTGGAGGCTGAGCTCTCTCAACATAGTACTGGCATGGTCAGTATGAAGGAGAAGGTAATCACACACATCATAAATCCAGTCTCACATAGACCTATCGCAACAGCAAACTAAACACATAAACACACAAAAACATACTCGGAGGCTCTAAATAAAAATCTTCCCGAGCAACAAAGTCCTCCAAAGCAGACATCCAAGCAACTGCTACCCCACAACAATACCCACGTATCACATAGTTCACAAAGTCAGTGTGCCACATAGTCACAGCCCTTAAGGCTAAACAACACACCTAATACACTTGTAATAGGTGACTCTGTTGTCAGACACACTGACGTCCCTCTCACCATGCTGAACAAGGAGAAGGTCACTCTAAGCTGCCTGTCGGGTGCCAGGATCTGCCACATAACACAAGCACTCAGGTCACTCCAAAGCAAGTACAAATATGACTCCGTCATTGTCCATGCTGGTGTGAATGACCTGAGACGTACCTCCCTGGATTACATGAAAAGAGACATAAAGGAGCTCTCTGATCATGTGGCCCAGGCAGGTATGACCCTGACCTTGAATAGCATCTTACCCTCACCAAGAATGATACCACAGTATAAAGACAAAATGATCAATTTCAACAATTGGCTAAAGTATTGGTGTCACTCAAAGGGGATCCAGTGTCTGTCAGCCTGGGATGACATGCTTGACAAGCCACATTGCTTCGCTAGGAACGGCTTGCACCTGTCACCCCTGGGTTTTCGAATACTGGCCAAGGCTCTTGCCACCCCCATAGTGCCTTTTTTAGGCAAGGCTCAAAAGACAAACCCACCTCCTTAGACAACACAAGGAAAAAGAAACTAAGGGTAATGTTGCTCAATGCCAGAAGTCTAAACCTCAAGATGCACACACTCAAAGCTCTCCTCAGTATGGAGAATATCAATATCTGTGCAGTAACAGAAACCTGGTTCAAGGCTCCCGAGAGCACCCCAGCACTACCAGGCTATACCTCATACCATGCTTTTCGGCCCCAAAACTTGGACTGAACCACAAGAGGAGGGGGAGTATCCATATTCATCAAAGATACCCATATCTCCAAGCTCGCGGCACTGCATGAAGCATCTGAGACCATCCATGTGCAACTAACAGTGGGCAAAACTGCCTTCTAGTTTGTAGCCTGCTACAGACCACCCTCCCAATCTCAGGAACCCCACTCAGCTTTCCTGAAGACACTGGAGAATATGAAGGTCTCTCTAAACACCATTATATTTGGTGACTTTAACTACCCAAACATAGACTGGGAGCACTACTCAAGCCCCAACACCCTAGCCCAACGGTTCCTAGCATTTATAAACTCAAATGCTATGGAGCAACTGGTTACCACTCCCACAAGAGGGGGAAAACATATTGGACCTGATCATCACCAACATGGGGATTCTATGTTCCATACCAGAGGTATACCCCTCATTAGTAAGATCTGACCATAAATTAATCACTATGGAAATCCATATCCCGTCCCCACCCCCAGCAAAGGAAACCACAGTCAAAAACTTCTCAAAAGCAAACTTCCCACTTCTCAAAACTGAGGTGGAATCCTTCAAAGCCCCAGGGCCAGTGGAAAATATGGCCCAAACCGCAGAATCCTTTACAAACGCATTCTATGGATACCTACAGGAATGCATGGATTGTGCTATCCCAAATAAAACCAAGACACACTCCTCCAAAGGCAGGAGACCTGTCTGGTGGACCCCAGCCATAAATAAGCTGTACAACAGAAGGAGAAAACTACTACATGATAGAGCAAAATCCCTGAAAGGGAAGGCAACTCTGATCAGTACTAGCAAGAAACTACGATCCCTCATAAAATCATCTAAGGCTAGCTTTGAAAGAAAAATTGCACAAGACGCTAAAGATAATCACAAGGCTTTCTTTAGTTATGTCAGAAACCTGGGTGGAAACTCCCAGATATGCTCTGAGTTAGTGCAAAATGACAAAAAATACACTGAACCCACAGACATTGCCAACATCCTGGCAGACAGGTTCAGTGCAAACTCCCCCCCCCCAAATGAGCAAATGACTATCCCAACAGACTGTAGCCTCCCTGACATCACAGATGCACAGGTGAGAGCTGCCCTCTCCAAAGCAAAAAACACAGCATCAATGGGACTGGACGGTGTCCCGGGCTGCGTTTTACATGAGTTCCAAGAAGAACTGAACCCTCACTTAAAATCACTGTTCAGTCTCAGCCTTACAACAGGATATGCACCCAAAGAATGGCGTACAGCAACAGTGGTCCCACTCCATAAAGGTGGTGCCACAACGGACCCCGGAAACTATTGCCCTATAAGCCTGACTTGCCTGGTCTTCAAAGCTATGGAGCATATCATCATGGAACTCATAAACAAAGACATTGGGAACCTCCAAACACTGGATCCTACCCAATTCGGCTTTGTTAAGGGCAGATCTTGCCTCTTGAACCTGGTCATTTCTTTGAAACAGTCACCAAGGCCATAGATAAAGGGAAAGTAATCCACACAGCCTACCTTGACCTTGCAAAAACCTTCGACACAATACCCCACTTGGGCATCATAAATAAGCTCACCAGCTTAAATATCAACCCCTATGTCACAAGATGGGTTGCAAACTGGCTTAGGGATAGAACCCACATGGTCAGAATTGCAGGTGCCATTCAGACTCTAAACCAGTTACAAGTGGCATCCCACAAGGCTCAGTCCTGGGACCTCTCTTGTTCGGTATATATTTCTCTGAGGTACAGGCTAACACAGGAGGCCTATGGCTGAGAAAGTTTGCAGATGACTGCAAACTGGGGGCCATAATCGACTCACCTGCTGACACAAGCATCCTCCAAAAAGGTCTCACAGAGATGGATAACTGGTGCCAGAGCCATGGCCTAATGCTAAATGCCAAAAAGTGCATAGTCATCCTCTTTGGGAAAAACAAAATGCCCACAAATTACCACATAGGTGGTAATCCATTAAGTACGGAAGAAGTAATTAGGGATTTGAGGACCCAAGTAGACTGCAATCTCTCCTTTGACAATCACATTGCCAAAGTGGTTAGAAAGGCATTCTATATAGTCCACCTTACCACAAATGGGTTCACATCTAGATCAAGAGAGGTCATTGTGCCCCTCTACTCATCACTCATCAGGCCCATAATTGAATACAATGCCCCCTTTGGGTTGTACCTTACCTGACACCTGCTACAACTAGAAAGTCCCCAAAAGTACCTCACCAAGAGGATCAAGGGACTCAAACAGATGCCCTACGCAGTTAGGCTGAAGAAACTCCAGCTCTACTCAGTTGCTTACCGCCTACTCAGAGGCGATCTGTGCCTGACGTATAAAGCCATGTCCAACCAGAATTAATGGACATGCTCCACCTCAAGAAATCCAAATCCATCAGAACTACATGCTCCAGTGACTTAAACCTCAGCACAGAAATAAATAGAACATGCTGGAGGGACAGATTCATATCCCAGAGGCTCCCCTCACTCTGGAGCAAAATCCCAATCCATGTCAGACAGAGCCCCTCAATGACCGTCTTCAAGAAGAATCTTGACGTTTGGATGGGAGATCGTAAATTTACCCCTGGGATCTCTTCTGTGTCACTGCTAGACAGAGGCATGGTAAACTAACCTTAAATGGGCTATCTTCTGTGACATACTATACAGAGGCACAGTCGACTAATCTAAGAAGGGTGGCGAAAGCCAAACACACTCTGGCTAGGCTTGTAAATGCCCTAGGGCAGATAGCCTAGTATCAACCTATGAATCTATGAACCTATTTACTAAGTTTAATAAATTAGTGTTTGCATTTCCTATAATCTATATAATCCAGATAATAACTAATCTTAATAACATTCTAGAACAGCAAGAGAGCAGTTGGATTATTAGGCTACACAGCAACATACCACCATCTTAGAATACCTCTATCCCTTTAAAACCCTTTCTTAAAAGGCAGAGACTATTTAAGTGATTTTATTCTGTGATAGGTTAGTTTGAAATGCTATGTATTTTATAAGCAGTGTATGTGAATTTATATTTTTTATATGATCTGAAGAAGTGCTCAGGAGAGCATGAAAGCGCTTACCGTTCATTAAACTGTTTTTTATCACATCTGCCTTGGTTTACCTTGTGGATTTTTGGAAGTCTTTTGGAGTATCTGAAATATCTTTGGTCCCAGCATCAACACACTTTTTTTTGAATTCCAAGTACTGGAGTTTGTCAGAAGAGAAATCATTTTTGGAGACAACAGATATCATTATATCAAGACTCTCCCTGCCTGATCCAAAGCAGTCAGTCACCATAGATGCTTCAGCCTTTGCTTGAGGAGCAGTTTCATGACAGAAAAAAGTGCAGGGTGTGTGGGACACCAAGGACAGATACAAGCACATAAATGTCAAGGAGTTGCCTGCCCTGATCAAGGCACTCAATTCTCTGAAACATTTTTGGTTCCTGGGACCTCTTCAAGCGGTTACAGACAATACCACAGCGATCTGGTATATCAACAAGCAAGGGGGAACCAGGATGTAGTTTCCCTTTGTAGACTAGCCATTTTGGCTTGGGATATAACTTCACAGCACAATCTCACTCAACAGACATCCTACATTTCATCAGAGCAAAATTGTATTGCAGAACTTGACAAATGGAAGTAGAGCTGGAGGCCTTCCAATATTTTATCCATCAGTGAGGAGTTCCTCAAGTAGACCTCTTCACTTCCTCTTTGAACAATCAAGTGGAAAAATTCTACCCCAGTTCTCCATGCAAGAAGGCCTGGAAAACAGATGCCTTTTCTTTTCTTTGGACAGGAATGTTCATGTATGCCTTTCCACTAATATCCAGGGTACCTATGAAGATTCAGAAGAATCCCGCAAGATCTTTGTGGTGACTCCCTTCTGGCCCAGGCAACCATGGTTCTCCCTTCTTTTGGAAATGGCCAGAAGCAATTACCATAAGCTTCTTTACAGACTGGATCTACTCACATAAGACCTGGGGCATTTGATACACCCCATGTTTGATCAATTTCAACTGACTGCCTAGATGATAATTCTCTTTAGGTACTTGTTTACTGAGGGTGTGCAGTAGGTACTGATAGAGGCAAGAAAGCTTGTTACTAGAAAATCATATATTAGTAAATGGAAAAGTTTTTCTAGTTGGTGCCAACAACATACCCAGCACCCATTTAGGGCTAGTTACTCTCTTGTTGTGCAATATTTGTCTGAGATATTATCCTATGGCCTTAATTATTCTTCTGTCAGGGTTTATTTAGCAGCCATTTCATCATGTCTGACCATGGATCTTCTGCTTTTAAGGCAGTCACATATCAAAATATTCTTGAAAGGGGTTTTTCATAAGAGGCCTCCATCCTAACTGATGGTCCCTCATTGGCATCTTAATTTTGTGTTAGAAAAGCTAACACATGCTCTAGCTGAAACACGTAATCTGGTTGACTTGAACTTCTTAACATGGAAAACAGATTTACTGGTTGCTCTGACTTCTACAGGAAGGATATTTGAGTTACAAGCTCTTATGGTGAGTCAACTCTATCTCATTTTCCATGAGAACATGGTTTCCTTGAGAAAACTAATCCTTTTTTTATGGCTAAAGTGGCATCAAAGTTTAGCCATCTCCCCATTTTCTTTACTGAATGTAAAAATGAGGGAGAAAGAATACTCCACATATTGGATGTCCACAGACAACTCAAGTACTATCTTTATAGAATTTTGTGTTTGAGATCTTCAGATTAGTTGTTTATTTCTTTTTAAACTATGAAGGAGCACCCTGTGTCAAAACAGACTATTTCCTTGTGGCTGTCCAAGGCTATTACCTTTTGTTATACTCACCATAACAAATATATTCCAGGCAGGGTTAAGGCCCTCCCTACCAGAGATTTGGCTTCATCTATGGCTTTTTAGAAAGAAGTGGATTCTAGAAATATTCTAGAGACTGCTACATGGAGCTCTGTACATACTTTTACAAAGCAGTAAAAGCTCAATTACTTCTCAAGGTCCAGATCAAGCTTTGCTAGGACTATTCTCCAGGAGTTCCTGGATTATTCTCCTTCTACCTCCCAAATATATATAGTTATGGCATTCTGCCCATATCATTAAGACTGCTGCAGCACTGATCAATATGATGAACATAGTGCAATTCTGTCAGTTGAAAGTACAGTTTTGTACCTACCATAAATGTAGATGTCCGATAGGTATGCATCTGCAGTCCTAACATATGGGTTGTCCTGCCTCAGGCAGCCCTTCGGTCGGCCCGATTCCAAAGTCTGGGTCTGGCCTCGGCTGATGTCGCACTTCACCCGACGTCATAGCTGCTGGGGTATAAAGGCATCAGCTGACGCCATTTTCCTCAGTGTTTCTTACCCCAGATGCCAGGTGCCCTCTAGGAAGGCTAAATTTGGATAAATGCAAATAATTCCAAACAGTAGAGAGCAAAAAATATATATATATATATGTATACATATATAAAAACAAATACACCATAATAGATTCCCCCAGCTAGCTAAAAGAGGGGTAAGTACCCTAGGAATACCACAGAGGGGAAGGAGGGTGGGTAATCCTGACTGCAGATGCATACCTATCGGACATCTACATTTATGGTAGGTACAAAACTGTACTATGTCCTTCAAGGATGCATCTGCAGTCCTAACATACGGGTAGGATACCATAGCCAAACTGGGGGAGGAGGTACTAAGATAAAGATGGTGTAGTTAAGATCCCTTACAAAACAGCAGTTGCAAAACCTGCTCGGGATCTGGAATATAAAGGAAGATTATAATGCTTAGCAAATGTATGCACGGAGCTCCAAGTAGCAGCTTCTAAAATGTCTTTGGTAGCCACTCCTCATAGGAAAGCTGTAGTGGTGGCTGTAGCTCTTGTGGAGTGAGGCCTGATCTTTTCTGGAGTTGTCTTTCCATGAAAAGAGTAGCAAAATCTAATGCAATTTCCTATCCATTTTGAGATTGTCTGTTTTGAAATTGCTTTTCCTTGCATTCCTGCTGCATATGCTACCAGAAGCTGGTCAGTTTTTCTGTTGGTCTTAGTTCTGTCCAGATAGTAGCGTAATTGTCTGTGCACATCCAAGGTATGTAGTAGTCTTTCCCCCCTGTTCTGTGGGTTGGGGAAGAATGATGGTAAATGAATCGCTTGGTTCAATGATACTCTGGAGACCACTTTTGGCATAAAAGTAGGGTTAGTTCTCAGAGACACTCTATCCTGATGGAAGATAAGGAAGGGCTGTACTGCCATTAATGCCTGTAACTCAGATACCCTTCTTGCTGAAGTGATTGCAAGCAGGAAAGCAGTTTTCCAAGATAAGAACTGTAAGTCTGCTGTTGCTGCTGGTTCAAAAGGGGGAAGTGTTAACTTTTCCAGCACATAGTTGAGATCCCATGTATGCAAAGGTGGTTTCCTTGGAGGCTTTACATTTTTGATTCCTCTCAGGAACTGCCTGAGTAGAGGATGAGAGAAGACAGGAGGATCCATGTTGTATTCTGCTGAAATTGCTGATGCATGAATCTTAATGGAGGAGTAGGACAGGCCATTGTGGAACAGTTCTGCTAAGTATTCCAGGATGTTTGCTATGTTTGCCAATGAGACATTTTCCCCTTTTGCTGCACTCCAAATGAGGTATCTTTTCCATTTGGCTGAATAAGTCTTCCTTGTGGAGGGTCTGCGAGCCTCCAGGATAATGTCCTTAACCCTCTGAGATAAATTTGGGTTATTTTGTTTTATGCAATATTCCAAGCAGCTAGTTGTAGTGTTTTCAAGTTTGGATGTAGGATCTTGTAGTTGTTCTGTGTTAGAAGTAAAGGACATAGAGGTAGAGGCCATGCGTGTGTCCGAGACATGCTTCTCAGTAGCGGGTACCAATGTTGCCTCGGCCAGTCTGGAGCAATCAGAATTATCCTTGGTTGATCCTTTTTGATCTTCAGTAGGACTTTGTACATCAAAGGAGGAGGTGGGAATGCATATGCTGTCAGGTTTTTCCAGCTGAAGGAAAGGGCGTCCACTCTCCAAGCAAGTGGGTGGTATGCTCTTGTGCAGAATTTCTTCAATTGGTGGTTGTGTGGGGAGGTGAACAGGTCTATCTCTGGTAGTCCCCATTTCTTTGTTATGGTTTTGAAGATATTTGGATGCAGCATCCATTCGTGAGCATCCGTGGTAGTTCTGCTTAAGGTGTCTGCTAGTGAATTTTCTTTTCCTGGTACAAATCTGGCCTGGAGTTGAATGTTGAGATTCAGGGCCACATTCCACAAGTCCATTGCCATCCGGCATAGAGGATATGAGTGTGTACCTCCCTGTTTGTTGATGTACCACATGACTGTAGTATTGTCCGTCCTTATCAGCAGGTGACCTTGTTGAAGAAATGGTCTGAATGCCTGGATTGCATGTTTCACTGCCAGCATCTCCTTTTGATTTATGTGTAGATTCAGCTGGTCTTGGGTCCATAGGCCTTGTATACACTTGTCCACCATGTGTGCCCCCCAGCCTAGGTCTGAGGCATCCGTGGTGATGGTCTGGCTTGGAAGAGGTTTGTGGAAAGGCAATCCTCTGTTCAACTGACAGGCCTGAGCCCACCACAGGAATTCTTGCTTCAGGCATGGAATTATTGGAATCTGGGCTTCTAGACTGTGCTTGTGTTGAGACCATACATTCCTTAGGTACCATTGCGACTTTCTCATATGCAGTCTGGCATGCAGAATCAATATTATGCAGGATGCCATGTAACCCAGGGCTTGCAGGACTTTCCTTGCAGTAAGCTGAGTCTGTGTTGTTAATGTCATGAAATAGACTGGTAGTTGCTTTTGTTTTTCTTCTATGAGAAAGGCCATCTGAGTTGTTGTATCCAGTTCTGCACCCAAGAATGTTATCCTTTGGGATGGTACTAGTCTTGACTTTTGTATGTTGACTGTGTATCCCAAGGCTTGCAGCAGTTGTATGACCTTTTCCAAATCTTTTGTTAATTTTGTCTTGTTGTCCGCTTGTATTAGGCAGTCGTCCAGGTATGGGTAAATTTGAATTCCCTGAAGCCTGCAATGAGCAATTACTGATGCCAGGCATTTCGTGAATACTCTGGGTGCAGTAGATAAGCCAAAGGGCAATGCTGAGAATTGATAATGCCCTGATCCTGCAAGAAATCTGAGGTGTCTTTTGCAATCTGGTCGTATAGGGACGTGCAGGTATGCCTCCTTGAGATCTAGAGTCACCAGCCAAGACTCCTTGCCCAGCATGGGAAGAAGTTGCTGTAGGGTCAGCATTTTGAATTTTGGGACAATGAGGTATGTGTTCAGAGCGGACAGGTCGAGAATAGGTCTCCATTGATTTTCTTTTCTTGGTACAAGGAAAAGCCTGGAGTAAAATCCTTGGCCTTGCTCCATAGGCAGTACCTTTTCTATGGCTCTCATCCTCAGTAGGTTGTTGATTTGTCTTAGAGCGTTTGTTTTTTGGCTTGGTGGTAGGTTTGGCATTCCTCTCTTTTTTGGTAGAGTGTGGAAGTGAAACCTGTAGCCTTTGTCTATTGTTTGTAAAGTCCATTTGTCTCCTGTAATGTAATGCCAGTTTACGGAAAATAAGGCTAGTTTTCCGCCCAAGGGTGCTTCCAGTTGTTCCCTGGTAGGCGGAATCAGAGCCAAGTCATTGTGTCTGTCCTGTGGAAGTGGTTGTAGCTGAATCTGTGGCAGTACTTCTCTGGTTGTTAGGCTGCCACTGACGTCCCCTGTAGGCACCCCTGGATTGACCTCTTCCTCTTGGGCGACTATTTCTGCCTCTCTGTGCTCTGGAGGAGTCTGGAAAGGACCAATTTTTCGAAGGCCAATTTCTGCTAAACCTCGGAGGTTGGACCTGTAAGAAATCCTTGACTGTTTGGACAGATTTTGCTTTTTCTTCCACCTTCTTTAGAACCTGCTGTGCAGGGGAGCCAAACAAACTTTGTTTCTCCATAGGCACATCTAGGAGTTTTGACTTAACATGGTCTGGTAAGGATTGTTCTTTTAACCAGGCATGCCTTCTAATCACTGTTCCAGTCATAGCTGATCTAAAGGAAGCCTCCAGTGCATCATAGCCACATTTTAAGAAATGGTTACTGACCTGCTGAGAGTTATGTACCAAATCCTGAAGAGACTTGCGGTCTATAGGTTCAGGAGAGGACAGTTTTTTATTTAGCTGGTCTAACAAAAATTCCTGGTACTGAATCATGTGAAATTGACAGTTTAAGGCCCTGGCCGAAAGAGTAGCAGAAGTATAAACCTTTTTACCCCATCTCTCTAATGCTCTAGATTCCCTTTCAGAGGGGAGAGGGTTTTTGGCAGAGGCAGCTGCCACAGCTTTGGGGCCCTGTGAAATGGTTTCAGGATCTGCAACAGGAGCCTTATACAAATGGTAGTGTGTGTCTGGGACCCTGTAATATCTGTCAGGCTTAGCAGGGGCCAGAGGAAGAGAATCAGGGGCAGTACAGGCATCATTATATGCATCATCAACAACTGTTAGTACTGGAGGAATGGCTAAAGGCCTATGCTGTGGTAAATGTAAAAAAGTCCTTAGCCTTTTCCTTGAATCTGAAAAATCCTGGCCCTGCCATTGAAAGTGTTCCCTCATAGCATGTAAGGTTTCCCCAAAAGAAAATTCTTCAGGAGGAGAAGCAGAAGGAATGGAGTCTTCTGCATCAGAATCCTCATAAGGAGAATATGGGCCTTCCTGAGGGTCTGTAATATCTGAGTCATCCGAGGAATAGTCTGTAGAAACAGGTTCCGGGGGTTCAGTTCTAGGCCTCTTATCTGGAGGGGGTTGAGAGGCCCTGTCTGGGTGAGGTTGGGATCCCCTGATCAAAGAAATGAGATCCTCAGCCAGGCTGAGCATTTGGGAACTAGAGTTAGGCCTGTGTGAGGGAGTTTTAACAGGTAAGGCCTTAGAAGATTTAGCTGCTTTAGCCCTGGAAAAAGCCTTGATAGACATAGATGCAGGGGGTCTAGCAGCCCCACGTGCAGGGGTAGATATGTCTAAAGGAATAGCATCTGATAAATCCTGGGTGCCTGCTTCAGTAGGGGTAATTTCAGTCGCAGATTCAGCCATGCTCTGTGAGGCCTCGGCTATCGGAGGCATGCTTTCGAAGGAAGAACCGAGGACTCGGTTTCAGCCGAAATCGATACACTCGCGGTTGGCCTAACCGTGGTTTCAGCCGAAACCACGGACCGCGAGTGTTGGTCCTTTTCCTTACGCATTTTAGCTAATTGTGTAGTCGGAGTCTCCGACGGCATTTTGTATGCAAAAGCGGGACCAAAAAACTCCTCTGCAAACTCCGACCGACGGCTAAGCGTCCGTCGGTTGAAGGAAGCACAGGCTAGACAAGCTGATATGTCGTGGTCTGGGCCTAAACAAGGAAGGCAGTAAGAGTGGAAATCCTTATGAGGTATTTGTTTCCCACAAGTTAAACAATTATTTAATTTGTCTGACATCGGCTGAGGCAAGAAAGAGTCCCCAACGGGGTACTTAGCTTTTTAGAAGTCTTCGGTAGTAGAAATCTCTGGATCTGACCGACCGGCTCTTGCGAACAGCTTCTGCTTCAGGCACCGCGCGGCAAGAAAGACTGAGGAAAATGGCGTCAGATGATGCCTTTATACCCCAGCAGCTATGACGTCGGATGAAGTACGACATCAGCCGAGGCCAGACCCAGACTTTGGAATCGGGCTGACCGAAGGGCTGCCTGAGGCAGGACAACCCATATGTTAGGACTGCAGATGCATCCTTGAAGGACATCTTACCAAAACAGTACATGTTTGAATGATCACTGGTGCAGTACCCACTCCTTCGTTACATCCCCATTTTTTCATGTGTTTTTTTTTTTAATACGTATGGGAACTTTTTTGTTGTAAGCATTGCCCTTTAAGGGTTCAGCCTCCTTCTCTCTGTTGGCAGGAAAGCTCTGAAGAGCTTTGCACTCAAATTAGTCTATTAGTCAGTTCAGCTCGTGCTGCTTGTAGTTTGGGTGCATGGAAGGTGCTACCAGTTGTTATATCATTAGCAGGATATAACCCATATAACTAAGGCTACTGCAGCAGTGATCATTGAAACATCTACTGCTATGGTAAGTTCAACTTACACAACCGTTGTGTCCTGTTGCTCCTACTTGGAAATATCTCAGTATATTTATCCCATATTGCTCTAGGTTCTGTTAGCATACCCTGATATTTTATAAGTTTGTGTTTCTCAGTATGGAGGATACTGTAACACTGGGTGTATCTATTTCAATGATTAATGATACTTTTGTCTTGTTTTCTTTGTTTCCTATATCTGGTTTTCTTGCTTCGACTTTCTTATGAAAACCAAAGCAGTGTATTGTGTAGAATGGCTCAAACAAAACTAATGTAAAAATAAAGCCATCCTGGGCTGATAGCTGGCAACACATGACTGCTTTATAGTCCAAAATGAACGGCAATAATATCCAATAAGCAAGGAATCCAGGAAATCCAATTTAGTAAAAAAGCAAATTTAATAACATACACAAAATTAAACACTTTCGTCCCTGCAAAGAGGGACTTTATCAGAACAACTACCATATATTGTTGGTGTTCTTTTATACTGCCATCTAATACAAATTAAGATAATTAAATACTTAAATACTTAAAGGAACAAAGCCATGCTTAAAATAAGTCACTTAATTCTATAAAACTTCATCAACATATTATAAATACTTCCATATATCAATTCAAATTCCAAACAAATATAATGGAAAATAATAAAGACTGTATATTTTTAAAAATATGTTTTAAAAGTGGTAAAAATATTACAAAGTGAGGGCATGTTTTTTTAAGAAGGGGGACAATAGTGCAAGTATCATTCATACCTGGAGATACCATGGCATTTAACCTCAATTGCCACTATAATTCCCTAATCTCCAGGTCTAATTCCCACCATCCTCCTCTTACATTATTAGGTATTATATCCATAATCCCAAATTTAAATCTACTTATACCTTTACACACTAGACTATGCTTGTAGAGGGCTTTATTTGTATTTATTTTAATTTAAAGTGTATAGATGTTCATAGGTTCAAAGGTTCATCGTTTCATAGGTGTGTACTAGGCTAATGGCCCTGGAGGCTTTACAAGCCTAGCCCATAGGATTACCCTGGCATCATGTCACCTGACCTTAGCTCCTAGTGCCTCTGTCGAGTAGAGTCACCGGAGTGATCCCCAGGGTGAATTTTCTATTTCCCATCCACTCATCAAGATTTCTCTTGAAGAGGGCCAGTGGTTTGAGAGAGTTATCTTTAAATACACTTTGGATTTCTCTGGATTAAACAAGGATCTTACTCGGTATGAATTTATTCTGGGAAGATCATGTTTAACAAATTTGTCATTATACCAACCTTTGCTGGAAGTCTTGGATAGGGGGGGTTGCCAGTGGATGTTGTTTATTTGAATATGGCAAAGGCTTTCAATAATTTCTCTATCATCAAATAATTTCCACAATGTTTAAATGTGTGATCTTAATCATTTTGTTATAAGGTGAGTGAAGAAATGGTTATTAAATAGAACTTGTAGAATAAGAACAGCTGATATGCAAACAATATTATTTGATGTCCCTTGGGGCTCAGTGGTGGGGCTTATTTTATCTGGCATATTTATGACATCTTTCCTCTCTTACAGTGGTTATGGATATGTAAATATGCTGATGATACTAAAGTTGTCTCAGTTATTACAGCTCTAGAGGACCAAAGTAAACTACACAGGATTGTGGATGAATTATTCTTATGGGCTACAATTAATAATATGGATTTCAATTTGAAAAAGATTTGTATTATACATTTTGGGTATAATAATCCTTGTTATCCATATGCAATGAATTATTGTCTGATTAAGGAGGTGAATGGTATAAGGAATTTAGGTATAATGTTTGTTATGGATTTGAATTTTGATTTTTATTTAAATAGATGTTATTAATATGTTTTATCTTGAACTTAGAAATTTACTGATAACTAGACAACAGGGATAGAATTGTTTGCTGCCACTATTCAAGGTAATTGTAAGACCAGTGATTGAATATGGTGGGTCTGAGTCTTTGTATGTCAAAGTATAGATAGAAGGAATATAAATGTGTTTCACTCATTAAATAAGATGTTTGAGGGTATTAGTACAGAAGATTGAATCATTATCATTCTTTTCTAGTGAGTATAAACTCTTAAAGGAAGATTTAATTGCAATACACAATTCTTTATTTCATAAATGATATGGAGCTAATGTGGGTATTTCTAAACTGAAGCATCATTTAGGAAACAGAAATAATTATGATGTGGTTAAAGAGGCAGCTGTAACACAAGAAAAAATTCATTTCATTTTAGGGAAGGTGTTGATGGAATTCCTTACTGCGCAGATAGGAAAATGGAAACCATCACCTTGTTTAAACAATGCTTGGATAATTTCATGGTTAACAGGGTGATTGAGCCTAGTCTTGTCAGAGGCAAACTCTTCAAAGGCCTAGTAAGGCTCTGGGTTTGAAATGTAGAACATCGAACACTGGATAATTTAATGGTTGTCTTTCAGGGATACTAGGATTCATATCAATAAAGAATTTACAAAACACTGGTAAAACAAGGAAAATATATATTTACTATGTAGAAATGTTTACAAATGTGACTGCAGAAAATATTTCCTCTTCTGTTTTAACTAATCTAGTTGGACTGATTGGATCCTATATCTCACCAGTTCCTTTAGCACCCTCACTCATCAGCCAATTGTATTTCTTTATTTATAAGCTTATTAATAAAAAACAGCTTAAAAAGAGACAATACCGAAAATACTGTACACATGATATAAGTAGAACTTTTTTATCCCAGAATGATTTTCACAAGTTTGACTAAAGGAATAAAAAATGGTCACATCCACCTGACTTTATAACTTTAAGTACATCCAGGGTAGTGCTAACATTAGCTCTATACACTCTTAAATCTTTACGTTTTGTTGATGGTTTCTGCCTACTAACAAATGATGACTTAATTTCAAAAACTGTCTAATGGACATGAAACAGCTTACCTTCATAGTAACACCAGCAAAGTGGGATGTTACATTAGGTTTTTGAGAAATAAGATGCCTCCTCATGTTGGAAAACAATCCATCTGCAACAACTGTGAGAGGTGCATACAGTTCCTGAAACAAAGTGAAATGCAAGTTATGAGTTATGAAATGTAAAAACTTCAAACACTTCATTTATACTATACAAAATAAGTCAGCCTTGAAGTTGCCCAAATAAAGAACACAATTATTAATTAACATGATTTGGAAACTTCTTTAATTTGTGTTTTGGGTGTTATCATGTCTTAACATGCACTGTCCTGTATATTTCATGAGCATTTTGACGTTTTTTCAGTGATTATAAAGTTTTGTTTTATTCCCTCTTGCCACTTCACATAGTTAAGTGCATTTATTGAAGGAAAGTGATTTTATGTTGATGTAATGGGAGCTGTACTTCACAGGTTCATAGGTTCATAGGTAGGTACTAGGCTATTGGCCCAAGGGCCTATGTAAGCCTAGCCAGCAAAGTTCCATAGCTTACACCACCCAAGAAAGTTATTTTCCTGTGCCACTGTCCAGCAGAGACACAGAGGTGATCCCCAGGGTGTATTTCCTATTTCCTATCCACTCATCAAGATTTTTCTTGAAGAGTGCTAATGAAGAACTTTGCTTGACATAGATGGGTAGCTTGTTCCAGAGTATAGAAAGTCTCTGGGACAGGAATCTATCATTCCAGCGTGTCCTGTTTATTATGGTGACAAGGTTTAGGTCCCCAGAGCATGTAGCTTGGAGGGATTGGGATTTCTTTACGTGTAGCATGCCCAGCAGCTCTGGGTTTGACATAGCTTTATATGTTAGGCAGAGATCACCTTGGAGTAGGCGATATGTTACTCAGTAAAGCTGGAGATTTTTGAGGCGGTCAGTGTAGGGCATTTGTTTGAGGCCAGTAATCCTCTTTGTGAGGTACTTCTGTGGCCCTTCCAGCTGCTGCAGATGTCTTGTGAGGTACATTCCAAAAGGGGCATTTTACTCTATAATGGGTCTAATGAGTGACAAGTAGAGGGGAACGATGATCTTTTTTTTCCTGGATGAGAACCCTTTTAAGATGAGGTGTGCCACATAGAAGGACTTCCTAACTACTGTGACAATGTGACTATCAAAGGAGAGACTACTGTCCACCTGGGTCTCAAGGTCTCTTATCATGCATTCGGTGTTAAATAGATTGCTGCCTATGTGGTAATTCATGGGTACAGAGTTTTTACCAAACGGGATGACACTGCACTTTTTGGCATTGAGCTTGAGGACATGGCTCTGACACCAGGCATCTGTCTCAGTGAGACCCTTCTGTAGGATGTCCACATCATTTGGGGACTTGACTATGGCTCCTAGTTTGCAGTCATATGCAAACTTTGTTAGCCAGAGGCCTTCTGTGGTAGCCTGTACTTCAGAGAAGTAGATGACAAACAGGAGAGGTCCCAGGATGGAACCCTGTGGTACTCCACTTGTCACTGCTTTGAGGTCAGATTTGGAGTCTGCAACTTTTACAGTGAGGGTTCTGTCAGTGAGCCAGTTGGCAACCCATCTTGTGTCGTAGGGATTTATACCTAGTTCACATGAGTTTAGCTATAATTCCAGAATGGGGGATGGTGTTGAATGCCTTGGCAAGGTCAAGATAGGCTGCGTGAACCACCTTACCCTCATCCACGGCTTTGGTGACTGCCTCAAAGAAGTTGATCAGGTTCAGGAGGCATGATCTGCCTTTCACAAACCCAAACTGGGTGGGATCCAGAGTTTGGAGGTTACCAATGTCTTTGTTTATGAGTTCCATGATGATACGTTCCATGGCCTTGCAGACCAGGCTCGTCAGGCTAATAGGTCGATAGTTCCCAGGATCAGTGGTGGCTCCCCCTTTGTGGAGTGGGATAACTGTTGCTGTGTGCCATTCAGTGGGCACAAAGCCTAATGCAAGGCTATTATTGAACATGGTGCTTAAGTGGGGAGCCAGTTTGTTCTGAAGTTCATGTAAAATGCAGCCTGGGATGTTGTCCGGTCCCATGGATGCTGTGTGCTGTGTTTTTGGCATTAGAGAGTGCAGCTTTTACCTGCATAGTTGTGATTACAGGGACTCTGCATTCTTCCTGTATAGATATGGGCCCTTTATGGGGTGAGAGGGGGGTAAAGTTAGCACTGAACCTAACTGCCAGGATGTTGGCAATATCAGTAGGTTCTGTAATTTTCATGCCTTTGTGCTGTAACTCAGAGCAGATCTGGGTGTTGCCATCTAGATTCCTGAAATAGCTATAGAATGCTTTGTGGTTGTCCTTGGATTTAGTGGCGATTTTGTTTTCATAGGTAGCTTTGGAGGATCTTATAAGGGATCTCAGCTTCTTACTGAGGCTGACCAGGGAGATCCTCCACTCATGGGATTTTACTCTCTTTTGCAACAGTTTCTTCCTTTTGTTGTACAGTTTGTTTATGGCTGGGGACCACCAGATTGGCTTCCTTTTTTTGGAGGATAGCATCTTGGTTCTGTTTGGGATAGCACGATCCATGCACTTGTGTAAGTGCTTATAGAGTGCATTTGTGTAGGATTCAGCAGTTGTAACTGTATTGTCAATCTGCATGGGTGTCATGAAGTTCACCACTTCTGTGTTAAGAAGCATGAAGTTGGCTTGTTAATTCAAATTCTGGGCTTAATTCACATCGACTGGCTTATAAAAGGAGTCTATATTAAATGAACAAATGCTTAAAAGGTTGAATATGGTATTAACAACACCTTTTAGGCGAACATTCATTTACGCAAACACTCACATACCCAAAAATCATGTATTCATAGGTTCATAGGTTTATACTAGGCTATCAGCCCTAAGGCATTTATAAGCCTAGCCCTGAGTTTTTGTGGCTTATGCCACCCCTTATGTTAAAAAATACTGAGCCCCTTAGTTTGTTGTGCCTCTGTCCAGCAGTGACACAGAGATGATTCCCAGGGTAAACCTACGATCTCCCATCCACCGGTCAAGATTTCTCTTGAACAGAGCCAGCGAGGTGCTCTGTCTCACATGGACCGGGATTTTATTCCACAACATAGGGAGTCTCTGGGTGACAAATCTATCCCTCCAGCATGTCCTATTTATATCCGTGCTAAGGTTTAAGTCGCTTGCTCTAGTGGATCTGGTACATTTGGATTTTTTGAGGTTGAGCATGCCCATTAATTCCGGGTTGGACATGGCCTTGTATGTCAGGCACAGGTCACCTCTGAGCAGACGGTATGTGACTGAATAGAGCTGGAGTTTCTTCAGTCTGGCAGCATATGACAGATTTTGGAGTCCCTTTATCCTTTTGTTGAGGAACTTTTGGGGTCTCTCCAATTGCTGCAGGTGTCGGGTGAGATACATCCCGAATGGGGCATTGTACTCGATCATTGGTCTGATAAGTGAAGAGTACAGGGGAACAATAACCTCACTTGATCTGGATGTGAATCCCTTCATGATCAGGTGGGCAATGTAGAAGGTTTTTCTAACCACTTTAGCAATGTGAGTGTCAAAGAAAGGCCACTGTCAACCTGGGTCCCCAGGTCCCTGATAACCTCTTCTGTGCTTAGTGGATTGCCACCTATATGGTAGCTTGGGGTTACCTTGTTTTTCCTGAAGGGTATGACTATACATTTTCTGGCATTTAACTTTAGGCCATGGCTCTGGCACCAGCTATCAGTTTCTGTGAGACCCTCTGAAGGATATCTGTGTCCGATGTACTTTCCACTATGGCTCCCAGTTTGCAGTCATCTGCAAACTTTGTCAGCCATAGTCCTCCTATGTTAGCCTGTACTTCTGAGAAGTAGATGCCGAACAACAGGGGCCAAGGACTGAGCCCTGTGGGACACCACTTGTGACCGGCTTGGAGTCTGACATGGCGCCAGCTACTCTAACCCTGTGGGTTCTGTCCTTTAGCCAGTTTGCAACCCATCTTGTGACATATGGGTTTACATTTAAGCTGGTAAGTTTATCTATAATACCTGAGTGGGGTATTGTGTCGAAAGCTTTTGCAAGGTCAAGGTAGGCTGTATGGACTGCCTTTCCCTCATCAATGGCCTTGGTGACTGTTTCGAAGAAGTCGACCAAGTTCAAAAGGCATGATCTGCCCTTGACAAAGCCAAACTGGGTCAGGTCCAATGACTGCAAGTCCCCTATGTCTTTGTTTATGAGTTCCATTATGATCCTCTCCATAGCTTTGCAGACCAGGCTTGTTAAGCTTATGGGGTGGTAATTACCAGGGTCCGTAGAGGCACCGCCTTTGTGGAGTGGGACCACAGTTGCTGTACACCACTCCTTGGGCACGTATCCTGTGGTAAGGCTAAGATTAAACAGCTGCCTTATGTGTGGGTTTAGTTCCTCATTGAGTTCGTGTAGCACACAGCCGGGGACACCATCCGGTCCTATTGATGCTGTGTTTTTAGCTTTAGAGAGAGAGCAGCTTTCACCTGCGCATTGGAGATGTTTGGGAGGCTGCACTCCACTGGGATAGTTATCTCTCCTTTTGGGGGGGAGAGGGGGGTGAAGTTTGCACTGAACCTGTCTGCCAATATGTTGGCAATGTCTGTGGGTTCAGTGATTTTTGTATCATTTTGGACTAATTCTGAGCATATCTGGGAGTTTCCACCCAGGTTTCTAACATAGCAGAAGAAGGCCTTATGATTGTCTTTTGAATCTATGGCAATTTTTCTCTCAAAGTTGGCCTTGGATGATTTTATGAGTGCTCGTATTTTTTTACTAATAATGATCAAAGGTGTCTTCTCTTTTATGGATTTTGCTCTATCATTGTTTGGCCAACACCATTCCCCTAGTGCCGTATGTCATGGGGCCATACACAAACAAACACAACTTCAATACCTTAATTAAGTGGGGGGGCTTCACCCCCACACCCCCCCAACATGGAGGGGCTGTGTCCCCCATAGGTTCATAGGTTCATAGATTAGTACTAGGCTAATTGCCCTTGTGGGCCATTTTAAGCCTAGCCAATTACCCCATATGAGAATCAAACCCTGCACCTTGTGTTTGCAAGGTAAACACCTTAACCATTCTGCCATCCTCCCACCCCCCCCTAACTAAATATTCCAACTCCTAGATCGCTCTAAGTTGGGAAAAAAGGCAATTCCAGATAACGGCCAACTTGAACAGCACATGTGCATCACAACTTCTGCAGTAACTAACTGCCTGTGTTTTATATAACACTAACAGGAAATAAAATGCTACGATTTGCACATGTACTTCTTTTAAATTTCTGAGTTGTACAACACTTTACAATTTCAGTATATTACTCATTCGTACTGTTTACAGAACACAGTACTTAAAGAATTATTTATATTTACAAAGTTATAATACAGCTACTCACAACGTGAACACCTTGATGTCAGCCAGGAGTTTCCTGAGAGATGGCCAACTATAACTTTTCGAAACTTCAAATTTAGACATTATGATCTTTCGCTAAACTGAACATTCACTTAAAAGGTGTTGATAATACTGTGTTCGACCTTTTAAGCATTCTTTTGTTTAATATAGACCCTATAAAAGTGTATCAGAAGTGTCGCACTAGTTCCATCCTCAGAGAATGATAATGCTGTTACTTTTCCTATTATTTTATGCAGTGAAGGAGCTCAGTGATGTTGTTTATAGTCTTATTCTAGAAAGCTTATGCAGCTAGATAAGCAAGATGGATTCTGAATGTGACTACTGCAGTACTAAAAAAGAGGGTGATCCTGCACAGCTATTCAAGGAAACAGTACCTTCCTACATGTGATTCTTTTATTTGCTTCCTTCTCTATAAATTATGCAAAATTTACTTGGCATTTTCTGAAAGAAAGACTTTCTAGAGTTGTGCTATTTATATTCAATTGGCAAAACATATTTTACTGGCTCAGCAAAGCTAAGAAGCTTGGTGCAAAGTGTACTTTTTCTAGTATTACAAATGTTGGATTTTAACTGTCGTTTTATTAATTTATATAAATATGTTTTAATTTATTGTATAGTTAGTTTTTAAACCCTTTAATACACAAAACACTTAACCACTTTATTGTGTATAGACACAACTTCATTATGGTGTTGAAATGCAGCTTATTCTGATATATTGCAAGCATGCACTTTATTATGCATCACTTTACAACTTAAATAATTATTAGCAGCATTACAGAATAAATATCATCAACAGCATTGTTAGCTCCTATCCGCTGACAAGATAGCATAGCCAAAAGAGGATAAAAATACACATTTAGGTAGTTATATAACCAGTTATGGCACAGAGGTAGTACATCAGATAAAAAGATTAGGACACTTGTGTGTGTGCTCGTGCACGTGTGTGTGTGTGTGTGTGTGTGTGTGTGTGTGTGTGTGTGTGTGTGTGTGTGTGTGTGTGTGTGTGTGTGTGTGTGTGTGTGTGTGTGTGTGTGTGTGTGTGTGTGTATGTGTACACACACACACACACACACACACACATATGTATATATATATATATATATATATATACACACACACACACACACACACACACACACACACACACACACACACACACAAGTAAGTTTTGATTGACAGTTATATGAACGAAAAGACAACCTTCTGAATGTTGAGAGAAGGCCATGTTAACTGCTTATTGCCAATATCTGAATAATGACAGCTCTATTTAACTACATTCTTCATTTTCATTTTTTTCTGTTCTCTGAAACTGATTGTTTTCTTTGAAGCATCACTGCTATGAAAATCAAGTCCATTCTCAGGCATACATCTCTAGTGATTCTGCAGAACACCTTGTATTGCATAAGGAGTGCTGATTGCCAGCTGTTGATAAGAAGCATTTGGATTCGGAGTGCTGAGAAGGAGTCCAAAGCAAGTGATTCAATGTCATTATCTAAGTGCTGCAAGAATTCCATGATGTGCTCTCTCTCTCTGTCTCTCTCTCACACACACACACACACACACACACACACACACACACACACACACACACACACACACACACACGCATCCAAACCTCTTTTTCACATTTTTGCACAAGAGGTCAGGGTGTCACATCATCTGTGGCACTCATCTAGAGTCAATTTTCAAATAAATATGTATATATATTTTATCTGTCTAATCTATCCATCTATCTATCTAGCTATCTCTCTCTCTCTCTGTCTATTTGTCCATTGACATACAATGAAATCTATTTTTGATTGACATCTGTTTAGCCAACAAAATATGGTCAAATATACATGGTAAATTTAAAAAACGAGCAGGCTCCAGGAACACAAAAACACTATATATTAATGTGAGCGCTTTCGTTTGAGAAAATGCTCCAACTTCTTCAGGCAAAACCTAAAAAGTACAGTTTTGTACCTACCATAAATGTAGATGTTCGAGTGCTAATACAGCTGCAGTCATTACAGATGGGTTCTCCTGCCGTCAGGCGGGTCCTCGGTCGGCCGAATTCCAAAGTCTAGGTCCAGCGTCGGTTGTAGTCACTTCTTCCCTGATGTCAGTGCGACAGGGGTATAAAAGAATCAGCCGATGCCATTTTCTTCAGTCTTTCTTGCCCCAGATGTCAGGTGCCCCCAGAAGGGAGGCAGTACCTAATTTTAGATATATATACATATATATAATGCAATGCAAAATAGTCAAAAAACAGTAGTTGCAAGCAAATACATCATAAAAGAATAACCCCAAACAGGTTGTATGAGGAGGTGTAGCCACTAGGTCTGTCCCAAGAGGGGAAGGAGGGAGGGAAACCTGGACTGCAGCTGTATTAGCACTCGAACATCTACATTTATGGTAGGTACAAAACTTTACTATGTTCATCGTGCATACAGCTGCAGTCATTACAGATGGGTAGAATCCCAAAGCTACGCAAGGGGTGGTAGGCACTAGGTGGAACTGGGAGGAGCCAGAATGCCCTGCAAAACAGCAGTGGCAAAGCCTGCTCTAGTTTTGGAGTATAAAGGTAGGTGGTAGTGTTTAGTGAAGGTATGCACAGAACTCCAAGTGGCTGCTTCCAAAATATCTTTGGTAGGAACTCCTCTGAGGAAGGCTGCAGAGGTAGCTGTGGCCCTTGTGGAGTGGGGTCTGATGCCTGCAGGTACAGATTTACCATGAAAAGAGTAACAAAAACGTATGCAGTGGCCTATCCATTTTGAAATTGTCTGTTTGGAAATTGGCTTCCCTTGAGCTCCTGCAGCGTAGGACACAAAGAGTTGTTCTGATTTTCTGAAAGGCTTTGTTCTGTCCAAATAGTAACACTGCTGTCTGTGGATGTCCATGGAATGTATCAGCCTTTCCCCTTTGTTTTGAGGGTTAGGGTAAAAGGTAGGTAAGTGTATGGCCTGATTTAAAGCTACCCTGGATACCACCTTAGGCATAAATGACGGGTTGGTTCATAGGGAAACTGTCCTGATGGAAGATGATAAAGGGCTGCACAGCCATGAGGGCTTGTAGTTCCGAGACCCTACGAGCTGAGGTAATAGCCAGAAGGAAAGTTGTTTTCCAGGACAAATATTGCAAATCTGCTGAGGCAGCTGACTCAAAAGGAGGCAAGGTTAACTTTTCTAG
This sequence comes from Protopterus annectens, assembly GCF_019279795.1. NCBI lineage: Eukaryota > Metazoa > Chordata > Ceratodontiformes > Protopteridae > Protopterus > Protopterus annectens. The sequence goes on from NC_056732.1 coordinate 491,157,611, forward strand.
AATGTAATTAAGATCCCAAGCAGGAATTGGTTGTTTCCTTGGAGGTCTTATATTCTTAGCCCCTCTGAGGAACTGTCTTAAAAGTGGGTGAGAGAATAAAGGTGGATCAGTGTTGTATTCTGCAGAAATGGCTGATGCATGGATTTTGATGGAGGAGAATGAAAGTCCACTGCTTAGCAGCTCAGCTAGATACTGTAATATTTGAGGCAAATTCAGTTTTCCAGGATCCTGGCCCTTTTTCTCATTCCAAGCACAAAACCGTTTCCATTTTGCGGAGTAAGCTTTTCTAGTAGATGGCCTTCTGGCCTCCAAAATGACATCCTGCACCTCCTTGGAGAGTAGGGTCTGTTGTGATGTTAAGGAATCTTCCATGCAGCCATATTGAGTGTTTTCAGCTGACTGTGAAGAGTTTTGTAGCTGTGCTGAGTCAGAAGAAGAGGCATTAGAGGTAGGGTCCATGGAGGAGAATGCATCAGGCTCCTCAGGAGCGGGTACCAGCGTTGTCTTGGCCAGTCTGGAGCAATCAGAATCATCTTTGGTCTGTCTGATCTTGCTTTTAAAAGCACTTTGGGCAGTAGAGGAAGAGGTGGGAAGGCGTAAACTGTCAGTGCTGTCCAACTGAAAGACAGAGCGTCCACTCTCCAGGCCTTTGGATGAAATGTCCTTGAGCAGAATTTTGTTAATTGATGATTTTTGTGGGAGGCAAAGAGATCTATGTCTGGCCTTCCCCACATTTGGATTATCTCTGCAAAAACTTGAGGATGCAATTTCCATTTGTGTGGATCTGTCATATTTCTGCTTAGGTTGTCTGCCAGCGTGTTTTCCATGCCTGGCAAGTACTGTTCTTGAAGCTCGATGTGCAACTCCAGAGCCATGTTCCAAAGTGACATGGCCAGCCTGCATAGGGGGTATGAATGTGTTCCTCCTTGTTTGTTTATGTACCACATTACTGTGGTGTTGTCTGTCTTTATCAATAGTTGACTTGGATGCAGAAGGACTTTGAAAGCTATAATAGCATTTATTACTGCTAGCATCTCCTTTTGATTGATGTGAAGGTGCTTTTCCTTTTGGGACCATTTGCCCTGAATGCACCGGTCTGTCATGTGCGCCCCCCAGGCGTAGTCTGAGGCATCTGTTGTGATGACTTGATTTGCTTGAGGCTTGCAGAATGGTAGACCTGTGTTTGTTTGGCATGCTTGAGCCCACCATAGAAATTCCTTTTGCAAACATGGAATTAGTGGTATTATTGTTTCCAAACTGTGGCTGTGTTGAGACCATAGGTTTTTTAGGTACCATTGAAGTTTCCTCATATGCAACTTTGCACATGGGATGAGTAGAATACAAGATGCCATGAATCCCAGAGCCTGCAGGATTTTCCTTGCAGTAAGCCTGGTGCAATTTGCTAGTGTCTTGAAGTATTGAGTTAGTTGCCCCTGCTTCTCTGACGTAAGATAGGCCATCTAGGTGTTTGTGTCCAAGTTGGCACCCAGGAAAATTATTTTCTGACATGGCATTAGCCTGGATTTCTCTTTGTTGACTGTGTATCCCAGAGAATTCAATAACCGTGTTACATAAGCCAGATGTTCCAGAAGTATGTGTTTGCTGTCCGCTTGGATCAGGCAGTCATCCAAATAAGGGTATATTTGTATCCCTTGAAGTCTGCAGTAGGCAATTACTGATGCCAGGCATTTTGTGAATACTCTGGGCGCAGTAGATAAGCCAAAGGGCAATGCAGAGAATTGATAGTGGATTGAACCTGCAAGAAATCTGAGGTATCTTCTGCAGCTTTGTCTGATTGGGACATGCGGGTATGCCTCCTTGAGGTCCAATGATACCAGCCAAGACCCCTTGCCCAGCATGGGAAGAAGCTGCTGTAAAATGAGCATCTTGAATTTTGGTACGAGTAGAAATGTGTTTAGGATGGATAAGTCCAAAATGGGTCTCCAATCTGTTCCCTTCCTTGGCACCAGGAATAGTCTGGAATAAAACCCTTGACCTTGTTCGTGAGTAGGTACCTCTTGAATAGCTTTCATGCCCATGAGCTTTGAAATTTGTATTTGAGCCTCTGCCCTTTGATTGTGTGGCAGGTTCGGCATGCTTCTCATTTTTGGAAGGGTGTGAAAATAAAATCTGTAGCCTCTGTTTATAATGTCCAGGATCTATTTGTCTTTTGTGACAATATGCCAATTTTTTGAAAATAATGCCAGCTTTCCTCCTAAGGGTGCTGCCATTTGAGCCTTGCTTGGCATGCAAAGGGGAAAGTCATTGGGTTTGCTTCCTGTATTGCTGTGAATTATCTTCGCCACCTCTTGGTGCTGGAGTTTGCCATTGTCTGTCTCTATACAATCCTTGTGATTGTCCTCTGCCCTTGGGCGCCTGTATCCACCTGTTTGGGGTCTGTCCGTGGCTGGAAAGGACCAATTTTTTGAAGGCCAATTTCTACTAAAACGTGGTGGTTGTACCTGTAGAAAATCTTTAACAGTTTGCATAGATTTAGCTTTTTCTTCCATTTTCCTTAATACCTCCTCAGCTTTAGCACTAAATAATACATCCTTTTGTAGAGGAGCATCTAGTAATTTAGCTTTGACATGAACAGGCAAGGTTTGTTCCCTAAGCCAGGCATGTCTACATATGACTGATCCTGTAACAGCAGCTCTACTTGAGACCTCTAGAGCATCATAACCACATTGTAAGGTGTGCTTACCCACTTGTTCTGCACTATGCATCATATCCTGCAACTCCTTCAAATCTGGTTGTTCAGGTTGTGACATTTTACTTTTCAATTGTGATAACAGAAACTGTTGATATTTAAGCATATGGAACTGACAGTTTAAAGCCCTCATGGCTAGGGTAGCCGAGGTATATACCTTTTTTCCCCACCTTTCTAAGGATCTAGAATCTCTCTCTGAAGGTAATGGATTTTTAGCAGTAGAGGCCTTCATTCCCTTGGGGCCCTGAGAAATGGTTTCAGGGTCAGCAGTATGGCTTTTGTAAAGAAATTGGTGTGAGTTAGGGACTCTGTAGTACCTATCTGGCTTGACTGGGGCTGGAGGCAGGGAATCCAGATTAAGGCAGGCCTCCGAGTAAACATCATCAAGTATGTCCAAGACAGGAGGTATCGCCAGAGGCCTGTGCTGAGGTAGCAAAAGAAATTCCCTAAGCCTTTTCTTGGAATCTGAATAATCTTGGCCTTCCCAGTGGAAGTGTTCCCTCAAGGTATGCAAGGTTTCCTCGAATGAGTAATCCTCTGGGGGGGATACAGAAGGAATGGACTTCTCTGCATCAGAGTCTTCAAAAGGGGAGTAAGAATGTTCCTCCTCATCAGAATGCTCTGAAATAATGGAGCCCTGATCAGAAGAGGGTGATTCTTCCTCCACTCTGGGTCTTTTGTCCAGTGGGGGTTGGGAACCCCTGATAAGAGTAATTAAATCCTCAGCCATTTTAAGCATCTGCTTTTTAGGCATGGGACCTGGAAATGGGCCCTGTGCAACAGGTCTCTTGGAGTGCATGGCTGATTTAGACTTAGTAAAGGCCTTGATGGAAAAGGAAGAGGAAGGCCTGAAGACACCATGGGTGGAGGTAGACCTGTCCACATTATGAGGTTCAACACTAACAGTGGCTTCGGTATCTGTAGTCAGGGTGTGGGCCGAGGAACCTGCGGCCTTGGTTACAGAGGACACCGCCAGAGAAGCGTCGTCGGTAGTCAGGGGCTGCGTAGGCGCCTCGCTGAGAACCGGACCACGTGTAGTCGGTTTTGGAGTGGTGTTGGTGGAGGCCGCGGATCTCGCGTGTCGGTCCTTGTCCTTGCGTTTTTTGGACAAAACAGGAGTCAGAGTCTCCGACAACATTATATAGTTAAAAGCTTTCCCAAAGTAGTGCTGGGTGAACTCCGCCCGACGCTTAATAGTGCGTTTATTGAAAGTAGCACAAAAGCGACAGCCCGAGACGTCGTGGTCTGGGCCTAAACAAGGTATCCAGAGGGAATGGAAATCCTTATGCGGTATTTGCTTCCCACAAGAAATACAATTGTTAACTTTGTCTGACATCGGTCTGAGGCAAGAAAAGTTTCCCCAACGGGGTACTTAGTTTTAAAGAAGACTTCGGTTTGCAAATTTTCGTAATTTCAGGAGCTGGCCGACCGGCACTTGCGAACTGCTTCTGCTTCGGGCACCGCGCGGCAAAAAAGACTGAAGAAAATGGCGTCAGCTGGTTCTTTTATACCCCTGTCGCACTGATGTCAGGGAAGAAGTGACTACAACCGACGCTGGACCTAGACTTTGGAATTCGGCCGACCGAGGACCCACCTGACGGCAGGAGAACCCATCTGTAATGACTGCAGCTGTATGCACGATGAACATCAACAGAAAGCAGTTTATATAGTATTAAAAACACCAATAAATCAATTAGGCCCCATCCCTAATTGGTATTTGCCACGTATTATAAGTGCATTAACAATATACACTCACTACCTTAAGTTGTTCATTGTAAAACAAGTCGTGGGACCATAAAAACATAAATAAAATAGGTTTAGTTAAATATACATAAATAATGTTACTAAAAGAAATATAATTTATCTATAAATCCATAATAAAATGTTAAAGGTGCGTAAAAAGGAAGAAAGTATAAAACTATTCTATCTAAAAGGGTCAAATCCAATACAAATAAATAAATAGAAAGGGCATGGTCAATGCAAATAAGTGAGACCTAAGCCCCTACTAAATGTAAAAATATAAAAATATAAAAACTACTGGGTTTGTTATTTATATCAATTTCTTAATTTTTTATATATAAATAGAAACCTTCATTACCATATGTAAGATATAATAAGTGTTACATCATATATGTGTATATGTACAAATACTCAAGAAACCAAAGGTTACCTACTACTGACTACCTGGTAAGTACTTTTATTTTAAGCAAGCATTTGATTGATATAGATTAGTTTAATCCTGGTAGGATGTGGACTGATGTGCAAATTTGCCACCTCAATTCGCACTCCTGAAGCTTAAGGTCCCATGGGCCTCCTCTTACATTATGTTCAACTTGTTGTAACACCATAAAAAAGAATCTATGATTAGGATGCCCCAGAATGTGCTCCCCTAGGGCATTAGTGGTTAAATTTTTGTGAATGGTATATTGATGCTCATAAACTCTTTGTTTGATCTTCCTCTCAGTTTTGCCAATCTAGTATGCATCACAATCTTCACATAAAGCAATGCAGACCACCCCCTGAGTGTCACAGTTGAACTTCCCATCAATTATATATAACCTGTCCCTAATCTTTACTTTGTTAGTTATTCTAATGTATATACATTGGGGGCATCTACCACACTTGGACATTCCAAGACAGCCCTTAATGTTTTTTTTTTACTTTTCTCAGCCAGACATTTCAAATTAGGGCTCCTTCTAAAAATTAGCTGCGGTGACTGTCCTAAAGTTTTGTCGAACCCATTGTCTTCCAAAATGAAGGCCCAATTTTTGGTAAGGATGTCCCTAATAAATTTAGAATCTAAAGAATATGTTGTCAAAAATCTAATATTCGTATCCAAACTAGGGTCCATTCTTCTTTGTGATGGTAGTTCATCAAATGATGTTACCTCTGTCTCATATCCTTTTTGCACTATGGGGCAAAAATGGCCTACTAACTTTTTGCTATTCACTTCCTCAAAAATATGTTCAAGGAATCCTAAAGGATAACCTCTTTTAAGGAACATGGTTTTAAGCACATCACATTCCCTTAAGAAATCATCATAGCTCAAAAGCATCCTGGCTGCCCTAACTGCCTGCCCTTTTACTACTGCCTTCTTCTGATGGTGTGGGTGGCTACTTGTAAAATGCAGGAAGGCATTTGAATAAGTTGGTTTTCGAAAAATAGTTTTTCGATACATACAGATAGGGCTATCTTTACATAAGTGGACATCCAAAAAATTAATTGTATCAAGGCCTACTTGGAAAGTGAATTCCAAAAATGTTGTTAGGGCTGTAATAGCTGTAATAAATGGCTGAATCAACTCAACATCTTCCTTCCAAATGAAGCACATGTCGCCCTGGTACCTTGTGTACCAGACAACATGTTCTTTAAACACTGGGTTATTAAACAATAACACTCTTTCCCAATAGGCCATTACACAGTTGGCAAAACTACTGCCACAAGGTGAGCCCATTGCTTAGGTCTCACTTATTTGCATTGACCATGCCTTTTCTATTTATTTATTTGTATTGGATTTGACCCTTTTAGATAGAATAGTTTTATACTTTCTTCCTTTTTACACGTTTAATATTTTATTATGGATTTATAGATAAATGATATTTCTTTTATTAACATTATGCATGTATATTTAACTAAACCTATTTTATTTATGTTTTTATGGTCCCATGACTTGCTTTACAATGAACAACTTAAGGCAATGAGTGTATATTGTTAATGCACTTATAATACATGTGGCAAATACCAATTAGGGATGGGGCCTTATTGATTTATTGGTGTTTTTAACACTATATAAAGTGTTTTCTGTTGTTTTAGGTTTTGTCTGAAGAAGTTGGAACATTTTCTCTAACGAAAGCTCTCACATTAATAAATAGTGTTTTTGTGTTCCTGGAGCCTGCTCGTTTTTTCTTTTACCAAGTTCTTTTTGTTTGGGAAGTTTTCACTATGGTCAAATATACAGACTTCCCAAACACACATTTACAAAGTCAATTACTAAATATCAAATTTGGAAATGTCGGCATGCTACTACTCAAGTGCTGAGCAACAATTTCAGTGCATGAAAAACTTAAATTAAAAAAAAAATAAAATAAAACATTGTTTTTTGCAAGGGGAACAAGCCCTCCTGCACCCCACCCCCATTAATTAGCTATATTAACCCTGAGATTGTAAAATCTTGGGGAAAGGGCATATTTCCTTGCCTAAAGAAATGTGCATGCTTTTTCACATACTCCTTTTAAATAGGATATCTATGAAGCCACTGCTTTTTGAATACTGGTTCACTAGTTCATAACTCTCAGTACCAGGTTGTGATCCTCTCGTGAGTAAGGAATGTTTTCTGTAAGTACTGTGTTTGGTGCTCATAGATGGTCAGTGCATAATGCTGGGCAAACTAGCATGAAAAGCAATAATCCACAGTAGTGAAGCTACTCAGAGACAAGTAATATACCCCCATTAGGGTAAAAATAGCATGGTATGCAGCATATGGAAATGACTGCATAATGGTATGGAAATTAGGTCCCTGATGGAAGTAAGGAGCAATGATTATGTAAATGATGCCATCAAACATGACAGAGCAAGTCAAGGATGCATAAAACAGTCTTCATGCAGCTTGATGTTTATCTATTCTGAATGTCAGGTGTAGGGGGAAACTGCAATGCTTGCAGGAGCAGCAGCTATAGCAGGTCAACATGCATTAGTAACCATACACTGCCACAGATGTTGCTTTTACTGCTTAAACTACAACCACTTGGCTGACAATTAGATCACGGGCTGCTTCATGTGGGCAGGGAATCCATATGGGTGCATGTTGAACTGTGCCACTCAGATGGGTAAACAAGGGAGATAATTGGATGGCTCATCCAAATGGACCATAAAAATGCATGTTTTTCACTATCCTAGCCAAAGAGATCTTTCATTGACCAACAGGAGACATGCTAGGAATACACAAGCATCAGCTTCATGTATCCTACATCAGTTTCTTGACATCATGTTGCATCATGTAGAGTTCCAAATGTGGTTGCCAAAGACTGCAGAAAAGACAGCCTCCACTATTTTGAAACTTCATACAACTGCTCATTTCTCTGAGGTTCAAGGAACCACTGACTGCACACACATTGCCATCATGACCCCATCTACTCTATAGTGTGTCAGATACATCAACAGGAAGGGGTTTTATTCCTTCATCTCCCAAGTGGTGTACAATGCTGAGGTTATCATCGATAATATTTCTGTGTGCCACCCAGTTAATGCTCATGATTCTCATAACAGGCACATATCTGACCAATACCAGTGTTTCATGTGGGATGACTTACCACAGGGTCACTTACTTGGTAGATGCACATGTTGGTGGTTACAGAGATTAGTATATACAGTACTAATAGCAGGCCACACATAATGATGTCACTGTGTTGTGTTTCATAGAATGTGTCATATGAATTGGGACTGTAGCCAATGACCACTATCCACAACCACCTGACTGTGGCAGATATGGCATATAATGCTGCACATGCTAAGACACAGAATGTGGTAGAACATGTTTTGTCCAACTGAAGGGAAGCTTCTACTGCCTTGATACATCTGGATGGGTGCTTCAGTATTTGCCTGAGGCCTGGCTGTTGTTGCCTAGGATATTTGTGCAGAAACAGCGACAGCAGCAGGGACAAATTCCAGCAGAGTTCACTATATCTGTTGAAGTAATGGTCAAGGAGCAAGGCAATCACAAAGAACAGGCAACAGTAGGAACCCAGGTGACACATGGGTGGATGCAGTACATCCTGACGCACTCAAAGAGGTGGGATGTGTTACACAGCTGTGGACCACAGTACAAAAAACACAGAATAAAATGATGCATTCATTATCACACTCAGGCTATTCAAGACAATGTATAGACAAGCCAAGCTGTGCATCACATTTCCTTAACTTACACACACAGGTTAGTGGATGGCCAGAATAAGGCCATCATCATTTGCAAAGCCAGGGGGGACATGCTGACATGTGACAACAGCACTGTCATATAATGGTTATTGTTGTAGACATGTAATCTGGTAGCAAATTGTAGGGAGTCGATGATCACATTTTCCAGTTGTGGGATAGAGCTGGTGTGTTTTCTTCTTTCTGTATGTCTAGTAAAAAGAGTAGCATCTTAATTGTTTACCCCTGATTTTACAGTTGTTCTTCTTAACATGGTTCCTCACATTATTGCATCCTGACCACTTGGGTTAGTGGTTACATTAGTGAGAGAATTTAAAACAGATGTCACTGAATTGTGTCACTAATGCATAGTGCTATCCACACTATATGACACTACCATGCACATACCTTCTTCTTGTCACAACTGGGGACATACATATATACATACATACAAACATTTCAAGTACAGGCATTAATGCCCTTCTAGCATGCCAATATACCAAAGCACTTGTTCTCATAATAAGTGTCCAGGCTGTTCTTAAAAAATATCTAAACTAGTACTTGCTTTAATGTAATTTGGTAGTCTGTTCCATGCATCAGCTACTCTGTCAGAGAACCAATTAGTACACTTCTCATTCCTATAGAATCTTCTACATAGGTTGTCTGATAATTCTCTAGTACTTTTTGATAACTCCAAGCATTCCCAGAGGTAGTTGTCTCTAAATGCCCTGTAAGAGACACTGTACAAGTTCAGATATTTTAGTCTTTCATAATAACTTAAATTTTCACATCCATGGATGCCCTTGGTATATTTCCAGTTTACTCATACATGTTTTCTTACAGGGTTTCCATATTGTTATTCCATACCTAAGTTTGAGTCTAATGTAACTAACAAACAATGCCTTCATCATTTTTTATTTCCTAGACTTTACAAATATTTTCATACAACCTATAGTTCTATAACTATCATTAACCAATTGGTCAATATGATTAGAAAAACTCATTGCTGAATCTATCATTATGCCCAGGTCCTTAAATGAGTCTACAGTTTCAATCACTGTGTGCTGTATTAAATCTTCACTTTTCATTTTATGTACCCCAAATCTCATATGCTTAGTTTTTGATGTATTTATTAGCGTATTATTCTCCAGTGCCCAAATGGTCAATTTATTCATGGTATTTTGCAGACATGCCTTATCTGTAGCACATGTAATCAGTTTACCCAATTTTTGGTTGTCTGCATATAAACTGTAGAACACCTCAGATGAAAACGTTAGGCCTGAAAGATACAATCTAAACAAGTAAGGGCCTAGGACAGAGCCATGTGGGACACTCTGACTGTAACCAAGGATTTCACCTGCCCAGTTGCTGTATGATACTTGCCATGTCCTATTTCTAAGCCATGCAGCTATGCATCTTGTCAAGAGTACATCAGTACCTAGTTGTACTAATTTATTGATGAATGTTTTGTGTATGACCCTGTCAAATGCTAAAGTTAAATCTATATAAATTATATCACAACACAATTTTTCATTCATATCTGTTATTATATTGTTATAGAACATCACGTTATGGATGGTACTAGATCTATTTTCAACATATGCATGCTGATATATGGTTTCAAGTCCTAACCTATCCAGTTCTGACAATAACTTATCCAATATTACCTTCTCCATTATTTTTCCGTTATTTTTCTACAACATGAAAGTAGACTTAAGAGTCCACATGACTATGGGTTTGTCCTACTCCCTTTTTCCTTAAAGACAGGTTTAATAAGCACATGTCTCCAATCTTGAGGAATCTCCCAATATTTATATGACCTAGTGAATAATAGACATAATGGTACTCTAAGTTCTTGCTGAAGTGTTCTCAGGTCATTGTTACTAATCCCAACACCTCCCTGTGCTTTGTTTGGATCCAGTTTGTGTAGTTCTTTTTCAATATAATCTAATGTGATTCCAGTATCTGTGGTTAGCTGGATGTCTCTAGGACAACCTATCACCCCTTTTGTGGAGCCAAACTGTTTTGCATAAGATTTTGTAAATATGTCTATAATCTGTTGTGTCTGAGAAAAATATGTGCACACTATGTTCATTTACAGTGCCTGAGAAACTGATAGTGCTGCAACTCTGTATTACAGGAGCTTTTGGTAGCACCGCATTGCTGCACTACAATGCATGTCATGTGATATCAGAATGTGCATCCATGCCCATGGGGCTACCATTTTGTTCCTTGAGTAGATATGACTGAGTGGTCATGACTGCTTTAGGTGTTGGGAGGAGAAGGTTTCATGAATGGAGACAGGGATGACAAGATTGTATTGTTCTTCCCACAGAGACTTTCAAGACCACCTGTCAGGGAAAGACAAGGGTCTGCTATAAGAGATGGATGCCTGGCATGAGCTTGTTAAAGCAGTAAGTGATGTGGCATCACTCATTCCGGTGAGCAATCCAAGCACCAACACAGTGATTAGTAGCATTATCACCCTGTCCTACAGGCAGAGAGCTAGAGTTTAAATCAAGCATATATCATGTTTTACCTATTTTTAATAGGTCCACCACTATACTGAACTCTTCCCACATTGTCTTATAGCAGCTAAGGATTTTCAAGCTAATATGGAAAGATGTCAAAGGAGGCAAGAGTGCTGTCCAAGCAGTATGGTGCATATAACCTTACAATACTGTACTGCACAACTGCACTGTTGTTTAACATATGAGTGATGCATATGCCATGCACACTACTACACTGCGCAACAGTTGTATTATGTGTAACATATAAGTGATGCACATGCTCTGTGCATTATTATACTGCACAACTGTACCGTTATATGTAACATATATAAGTGCACTAATATTTTCACTTTTTGTTTTCTGCTCCTTTTACACTTAAAGTTGTGGTAGTGGCAGAGGATTGGTAATGGTGGGAATTTGAAATAATATGTTGTCATCCAATACAATGTAAAAAAAACAGACAGATGTGGATGTGAGAGACCAAATGCTCAAAAACTATAAATGTAAATTTGCAGAAGGCTAAGGCTGTTTGCTACATTTTAAACACAGCTTTGATGCATATAATTCCTTTCTAACCAAGCAAATGAAAATATGTTTATATAACCACTATAACCATACAGTAAAACTTAAACAAGAGGTTCAAAAAACATAATGGTCAGCACACAAATCCTGTCTACAATGCTGATACAGATCTTTGCATTTTGAATTTTGCCTGGACACTTCTCTACTAAGTTATCACTAACCCCTAAGTAAAACAACCCGATAAAGCTGTCTAAGATTTTTCTGTCTAGGTCTCAAAAGAGTGAAACATCGGGTTAATGAAGTGAAGAGGTACAATCGGAGGAGTGCCCAATGCACAGTACTTTTGCCATGAGGTAGCGTTGCCCTCTGCACAAGTAAACATTTCAGAAACTACCACACAAAAAGTGATATGGAAAACAAAATATACCAGAGGCCTCCTACCTCCTACTCAGGATAATGCCATTTATATACAGTTACTAAATGCAGAGTTTCACAGGACTTTTGGTGTCATAGTATGGTATTATTCTTGCTTTCCACTGAAATCAAGAAGCAGGGTGAAACTAATATTCTCCTTTCCAAGTCCTGTGCTAACAACAATAACCACACAAATTTTAGATATCAAGACTCAAGTTTATTTACAGTTCAACCATGTCAGTTTTACAAGTTACATATAAAGGTTATCTTGACAAAACTATACAGCAAAGTCAAAAACAGTGAAAACTAGGTTTTACTAGGCTCATTCCCTACATCCCAGGCATCCTGCCTGATTTTTAGAATGATCCCTTCTTTTCTTTCTACCAAACCTGCTTGAAACCTGGAGGCCACCAGCCCCATACACAGGCAACCAGTATGTGCAGCCTGTTCACAGAGGCCTGAAAAACCTTGCCAGAGCTTTCCATTACTGGTTTGTTTACCCTGGCATTACTCCACCCAGCCCTGACTCTGGTGATGTACCTACTACCAGATCCCCCACTAATCATCAAAACCCCAGATCATTGAAGACTACATTGTCGAGACAAAAATAATGCAAATCCATTTCATCAAAAGACCAGTGCAATGAAGATCTTCACAGGGTAAGTAACCTGTTGGCCAAAAAGGTGAACTTTGTCCTTTTCCCAACTGTAGTGTGATCTTGGAGTTGGTATATGTAGTTAGGGGGGTGAGGGGTGTAGTCCCCCATCTGGGCGGGTTAGGGATGATGTAGTTTAGGTTTTGTGCCTTTTGGATGAGTGATACTTACCCTAGGAAGATCTTCATTGTTCCGGTCTTTCACTGAAATGGGTTTTGTTATTTTTATCTTGACAATGTGGTCTTTGATGATCTGGAGTTTCGACGATCTGAAGTAGAACCCTACTACCAGGTCACCTGGATACCCACTCTGTATGGATTCTGGCCTGGCTGGTCCCCAATATGAAGTAAAATTCTGGGAAAAGGAAAACAAGGATGGGAATGAACAAACCACCTACCCTCCTGCCTACTACACAACCTGCATCATCATGGCTGACTGTAACATCCATGCTTCAGGTCAGCTCCCTGATACTCTGTCCTTGTAGACAATGTCTTATAGTAAAAGTTCTGCATGTTAGTTGAACAAATCCAGGCCCAAGACAGATAGATGCACCTTATCTGGCCTGATCTATACCAGGTTGCTGTAGGGCCAACCTTGGGGTTATTTTTGACACCTTTCAGTAATACATTTCCTGATCTTTTTGTTGGTGTCAGTGCTGACCATCTGTATCCAAACTAAATGGCCTGACATCTTGGATCAGATGGCCCATGCACCTCCACATATGAATTTTACCTTTCACATGTCCCTCAGTATTAAGGCTATCATTCTCGTCTCCTTTAAAATATTCAGATCATCCCTCCCTAGGTGAGTCAGTACTGTTCTGGGCTGCCCAAATTCTTTCCATGAGTGAAACACCATTGGAAATAATCAATCATAGAACATCATATGCTGCCCTTGCTAGTGAACTTTCAATTTCATAGAATCCAACCCCAACTGTGTACCTCCAGGATGAAACATTGCTCTCTTAGTCCCACTGCATGTGAGAATTCCCAGTCATGAAGACATGATGAGTGCCTGTGGAAAGACAGGAATAAAGTGCATTTTGTTATTGTATTACTGATTTAAATGTTTTTATTAAATATGCAAATCAAAAAAAACAAAGACATTTTTTTTTACTTTATATATGCCTCATTGGTGCTTATGTGTTATATATGAATCCCTCTCCGCTTTTTTAATTTGTCCCATCATTACTATCACAAATATGGCAAGAATGTCCTTAACTTCCATCTCCCTTCTCTTTTAATCACTTCTACCCCAGGTCAGTGGAGTTGGCAATCCCAAAAAAACAGACACAAGTAGCATGAAGCACCCACTCTTTGGCTTGCTAAGGTCAGCCACAACATACCTTGTACTCACTGCCCTATAATGGGGTGGCTGCCCCCAATCATAAAGACCAGACCATTCAGCCTCATATTATGTGACAGCTACCAAAAGGTGTTCAAACAAACCATTAGACAGACTGTAGTGTTCCTCAGTGATTTCATTGAAATCTGTTACCCCTCTGTCACTTGGACTGCCATCAAAGACTGCAACAAAACTGTCAGGCTTGATCTGAGGACTACAATGCCCCCCACCTTATTCCCTTGCAATGGTGGAAGCCAGCTCACCATTAGACCAGTTCCCTGATCCTGAATGTCTGGTAGCATATGACTAGGAACCCGCTTGCAAAAGCAACAAAGTCCACATAATTGCCTGTAGTTTTCTTTAAGTCCTTCAATAGTTTGGGCAGTAGCACTACCAAAGGAGTTTTCTACAGTCCTGGCTCCAGCCCTTGCTCTTCTTTCAACCTTTGAGCATACTTCCCATGACCTAGTCTTTAGTCAGGTCTTGTCTGCCTGCTCCTTTCAGTACCCCACTAATGGCTGCAAGGTGTGCCTGGATGGCTGCAACCACATCTCCATGGTTCCACTTGTGAAATAAATATTTCCTTAAGAATCTAGAGTCCACCTCTTTTCTGCCTGTGATAAGCTCATTGTGAATGCCACAAATAGCCGCAGTTCTCTTGTGTAGCCATTCCTAGTACTGGGTGCCCATGATACTTTCACCAGATTCTACGCTATGATTCTATTCTATGTTACAAGCTAATGTTCCACATTTCCTCTGGGATAATCTGCCCTTCACAATCTGTGGCCAGGACCAGACTCCGAATTTATGAAGATACTGCTGTGAGAGAGAGAATCAGCAATGTCACTTCATGCCTGGTACTGAAAGGTCATACAGTATGACATGCTAAACAATCATTCTGATTACCCAATACAGTCTGTGTGCTCTGACATGCCTAATGGTTAGAGAAGCTACATCTGCTTGATTGTTGAAAAGGAACATAATCCTGCTGTTTACCAACTTTTATCTCCAGACTGCAAGGGCTTCCCAGATGGACATGATCTCTAAAAATGTAATGTCTTTCTTCTCCCTCCCACTGTGCAGGTCAGGAGGCTGGAAAACACTTCTCTGCTAGGAACTCCCCATGCCCATGGCCTCAGTTGTGTCAGTGTAAAGCTCAAGGTCCCCACTGGTGAACCAGTCCTATTGTCAAAAGGTAATGCCATTTAAGTGCTTTACAAATGTTAGCCATACCCCAAGTTCAGAACTTAACTGCTGCAAAATCCTCACACAGTGTTTTTTTTTTTTTACCTGGTCCTTTTTGGTATCCATGCCAGGATGGTGTTGAAGGAATTGTCAGTGGCAAGTGCTCAGCAGGCAAAGTTAAGCAGATCCAAGAGCTCCATGGTTTCCCAAACCCTTGCATTTCTTTCTTCCTACTAGTGCCACAGTCCTGGCCTGCAATTTAGATATTTTGTGACCTGGTAGTTGAACCATGTGTGCTCCAGTATTGATCTCCAGTCCCAGAAAGGTTACGCCTCTAACTGTGCCCTCCTCTTTGTCCTTGGCCAGATGTTCTCCAGGTACAGTGCATACATCCCTGAATATCTGCACATTCTTGAATCTCTGTACATCCTCAAATCTCTGCTCTCCATTCTGTGTGCTCTTCAGAGATGTGCACATTATTAAAAAGCCATCCAAACATGCATTACTGTGCACTGCCCTTCATTTGACTGACAAATCCAGTGCAGGGCCATATACAGGTTTTAAAGATGGCACAGGCCACCTCATATTCCATAGACATTGCCTTGTAAAAGTAAAAATTCTTCCCTAGCTAAATTATCAGAACATGCCAGTCTCTTGAGTACACTGTAGTAAATAAAAGGTAGAGTCGATGTCCAACTTGAGCATCAATGCAACTCTGTCATTCACAGTGGTAACTGTGGCACCTAATGGTGCATGCTGTAATTTCTTGTCTTTCTTGTCAATTGATTGGGTCACTGATCCTCCTTCAGGAAAGGATAGATGGTGGATGAGGCAAAATTCGTCTAGTCTATTTTTTGGCAACCTCCTTTAGAGAGGAGATCTTATATCTTGGAAATAGTGGGGTGTCAAATGGGTCATTCAGCCATCCCAACTGAATCTCTTTGTTCAGTAGGTCTCACACTAATTGATTCTTTTCCTTTGTAGATCAAAGATTTTTCAAGATTTGTTAGAGCTCTTCAGATGTGCTTTAATCCTAAAACCACCTCCAGAACTGTCTGTGAGGTGTCTGACTGCATCCTTGTCCAGGTAACAAGCTAGCATCCACTTCAGTACCTCAACTGTGACTGACGTATGACACTGTATACCTGATGTGGCAACAAATCCACACTGTTCACCCAGCACCCTGACAAACATCGATACCAACTGCAAAGTAGAGAGAAAAGGTGCTACTTAGACTTTTATAAGGCATATGCCCATGACACAGAAGCACATAAAAAGTAGCTAGAAATCTCAAAACGTACGAAAGACTGAGGATATGACGTCGGTCATGCGCTTTAGTACCACGGCGTACTGACGTCAGATCTAAGCGACCATGACCGACGCCAGCCTAACACTTTGGTATTCGGGCCGACCGAGGACAGCGGACTACCCACAGGTTATGACTGCAGCAATGTGAGATGAAGAACATCAAGTATGAAGAGGGCTCATTTGAATAAGATTGCCATACAAATTTCAGGCTTTATTCATTTACATTTCATTACTGGCTCATTTGTATAAGCTGTTTGTAAACTGTTTAAACAATATGCACATAAGCACAGCTAGCCTCTATGAATTGTGCTAAAGCTTGCAACCAGTGCAAATTCCCATTATGCCTAAATGCTATGTTGATGAATACCAACTTGATGCTGCTATGCTGATTTCTGTTATCATCATCTTCTGTGTACCTTCTATGCAGTAGTGTAACATTTTGAATTTCATGAAATGCTCTAGCAACGTTCAAGATAAAACTCTTATGTGAAACATTTTATTTTCAATGTGTTCAGGTGTGTGATTATCCAATTTCAATAAACTTAGGTTTTCACTGTATTAGTTAACCTACTTATTATTTACTGCATGATCTATGCTATTTTCTGCAATTTATATTAATAAATTACCTAGCCTGAGTGAAAATCTAGCCTGAGTGAAAACTGAATACTTTAATGATTATTTTGTGTGGTTTGATGAATCAGTTGTAAGCATCATCAGAACGCTATACAATGAAGGAACCTCTAAGTAGCCTAAGGGCGTATGATCTTTTAGCTTGAGTTGAATATGTGCTAGTATATTAGGAAGTATTCTGACACCCCAGTGCAATGTTCAGCTCTGCATGTTAGCCAAATGGAAAGGGAGCATCAGCCTGAGAAGTCTCTCCTCTGAATGTAAAACAAAACATTTCTGAATCCATCATTCACAAAAGACATTAGACATTATTTAGCTTTTTGGACAAAATCTATTGTGGTGACTTTCTTCACATGACAGCAATTCAGATTATCATTATTCATGAGAATGACTATCCAACAAACTTGATTGAATTTATCCCTGAGTATTTACAGCATAATGAGAGAAGGTGACCATACTGTTCAGTGGTCAATTCCACACAATGTTTGAATTTCTGGAAGAGAAGATGACATCTAATAGCTTTCTGCTTAAAATCCTTGATAGGTAGTTTAGTATGAATTTTTAACTGAAGTGTTAATTTCAATTATGAATGAAATGCTTACCTTCACATTTTCTGACTTCTTGTCTTTGTACTGGACTCCAATAATGCAGCCATCATCCTCTACCAAATTTATTACAGTCCCTTCAATAAATTTTACACTGAAAGAGATAAATTACATGAATCTTTTCAAAAACAAGAAACACTGTTATCCATTGCTCCATTTGCAATTACTTTCATTTAGTTTGATCTTATGTCATTTATTTTTTGGAATAACTTGACCCTCTACAGCATTATACCACTTTCTTTTCTTGGGTGATTAACTATGTGTCTGGCCCATCTGCACAACAATACTAATTAAATTCTGGACACGGTGGTAAAAAAAAAAACAAAAAAACAATGAATTTAACAAAGGCATGTGACAAACACTTTTGCACATTTACAATGTCTATTTAGGAATCACACTGGAAAAGAAACATTCACTTGGGTGAAATATTTACTTAAAACAGATAAAAAAACTAAGAACTACACAAATGTGAACAGTTCTTGAACCTGACACACCATTTAGAATACCATGATCTGAGATACATCTTCAAACAATCTCAATTTCACAGTTGCACACCCTCAAGAAGAGGTTATGAACTTATTACAGCCGAGTGCACCTCCAGGCGTTTCTGCAACTACCTCCTACTGTGCCTCTAGGCATCAAAATATTGCTTGTTCATATTAGTATTAATAATTACAAAAACATGCTACATACAAGGTATTAGAATATTTTATCTTGAAGCATTCACGATGGCAAACACAACTGTATTGATATTTGACCTCTGTTAATGAGTATATGTTAAAACTTTAAGGTGATAGCTTCATTTTTTAAAGGCTCAAGCTACAACCCCTGGAAATTAACAGTACACGCTCAAAAGAGCTACACTGGAGGGACTTTTTTGTTGTTGTGCCTTTCGGCTTAGACTAGTTAGGGGTCATCACAGTGAAACTCCAGTCCACTAATGTTTGGTAGTGGATTTTTACGTGCCGAGTTACCAGCCCTGACTCACAACCTTCAATGAAGGCATGCCCATTCACACATGCCTCCACACAGAAGACGTTCTAGCTGAGAATCGAATGCGACAACGTCTTGCTGTGAGGCAACAACGCTACCGCAGCACCACTACCGCAGAGCTACACTGAAGGGACTGAGTTAAGTATTTCAAAAAAGACAAAAAAAGCCTGAAACACTGGTTGAGGGTGTTGTTTGTTGGACAATTGAACTGAATATGCTTAACTTAGGAAGGAAAACAACTTACATAAAATTTAAAATATCCTGCAGTGAATATTTTTCGAAGCCCTAAATTTGAGCAGTTATTTGAAATGACTAAAATAAAAATACTGAATTAGAATATTTATCACTGGATAATAATTAGATTAACGTGTCTCTATAAGTTATTCAAAGAGGAAATTGAATGACAGAATGACTGGACAACAGTTCTGAATATTTATTAGAGTAGTACATAACTAGGTTTGAAACAGTTCTGTAAGTTATTTATAACTTTAATTGTAATTGCACAGTTTTATTATCTGTATAAATTATATTTATGTTCCTTATATTTGGGTGTCCCTCAGTTTCATAATGCAATAAAATGTGTCAGTACACATGTTTATGTTTGTGTGTGTGTGTGTGTGTGTGTGTGTGTGTGTGTATGAGCGCACGTGTACGCGTCTAACATCAAAAGCTTTTTCTAATCATCTGTGTTCATGTAATCATAAAATTAGAGGAATATAGCCATTCAATCCATATAAGCAATATGTAAAAAGCATAGTTATGTTGATTTTAATTTGGAATTTCAAACATTTCTCTGATATATCATAGAGTTAATATAAGATGTAGCATTACAATATAACTTCTTATATCAGGGCTTCAAAATGTTGTTAAAGGTCATACTGAATACCCACACACTTAAGAATGCACTCGATAACTGCACAGAAAACTCTGCATGTATGTGATCAACTCTCTAAAGAGAAATTTAACAAAATTAAACCAACAGTTTTAAAGTAATAAAACAAAACTCCAAAGAAAGAAATTTAACAAAAATTAAACCAGCAAATTGATAAGACAAAAAAAAAAACAATTTTACAACTATAACTAGACAATATGAAAAAAGCATTCCAATCAAAAAGAACCAAACCTAACCTAAAACATAACTAATCTATAAAACTAAAAGCCAAACAAAACATTCAGTACTGGTAAAATGATACCAGAAACTTATTTTAGTCCATCAAAAAAATTAAATGTTACATATAAGAGAAAACTATTCATAGAAAGTTAAATAATCTATAAAAAGACATCGTAAACAGTTACTGCATCAGATTGAAATAAAAGAGAAAGAGTATTCCAGCCATAATGTGGGCAGCCAGCTTCATTATCACAAACTGGAGTTATGTTATGTGAATAAGCTGTGTGTACTGCTTGTAGTGTACGGCCATGTCACTATTACAGTTATAAAGAGGGATCATGCTGCTCCTATACATCCACAAATCACATGCCAGCATACATTGTACACATACATATAACATGTGCAGTCATGCCATGGAAGAAAGTGTATGTGTGCCTACCTGTAGGGCGTGAGCATTATTGGCATTGCACAAGCCCAACATGTATACCACATTATTGTCCTTTTGGATAGGGGGGTCATTAACAAACAGCACAATGCACATGTGAGAAGATAATATTTTGCATCATTTTCTGCTTACTATGAATAGCTGTCAGACACTGTCCTCCATGGACATGAACAAGAGTAATTCATAACTATTTTTATCTCAGTGCCTATACCTGCAGAGAACATCACACAAGCATATACCCGACTAGTGAAATCCAGCTGTCTGACTGCTTCCATTGGAAGGATGTCAGCTGCCTCACCATGAGGCAAGCCAGGTGTGGCAGAAATGGTATGTTTGTATGCACTGTACAGCACAACAGGATGTGCTATTACATTGCTTTAAAAGATGAGCTCTAATGAAGCAATTAAGCAACCCCATTATGCTGTGCAATGGAATACAGTCCATGACTCACATATCTGTAAATCACAGACTATACCACGGATTTCTATTTGCATACCAACTGTATGCAAACAGTATGCCTGGACTCATCCATGTATGTACATATGTAAACCCTTACTCCATTCCACACAGGCCCATGTATGAATTACACATGACTCTGGTATGTGTTTTAGATTGTGTAACTGAACTGATATGACTGACTCAGACTGTAGCACACTTGTCTATGGCTACAGGTTCTTTTCACACACCAGGTGCTTGGATTTGTTTACAGTTACTGACCGTAATGTTCAGTATAAGGGTCACTTGAGTTTGTTACCCTTTAAATGGGCTGGTAGTTAAACTGAGATCAAGGCTGTCTGTGTTGGTGAAAGCTTTGGTAAATATAAATGATCCCATGTTACTTATTAAAAACACTGGCGTTATTCATTTTATTTTACACACAAAACTATATACTCAGATATAACATAACATAAACATTCCAGCATAATAGATAAGCTCAAAATCAAATCACATGAAGAAAAACAAGAATAGGTATTTTATTAAAATTACACAAAGAACTTGTGATATTATAACACACAGACTGCATTTTAAACATTTGTTATACATAAAGAAACTAAATGGCAACTATCAACCCAAATTCTCTAAAAAGTAAATATTTATTTAACATTTGTTAACCAGGAATGTCTGACTTAGAACAAAGCCAATTTTCAGCAGAGGCCCATGGAGAAATGCTCCAGATGCATATCTTTGCAATGTGGGAGAAACCCACATGAACAGAGGGAGGACATGCAGATACCACATAGAATGCACCCCAGCTGAAAATAAAACCAGAGAACCTCTTGCTGTGAGGCAACAACACTACCGCTGCACCACTGCACCATCCTTACTCCACCAACATCCAAAACAACATGTCATTATCAGATAATAGTGCATTTATTCCAAACTCATATCATGAACATTACAATCTACTTCTAACATTGTAATATCACTGACTATAGGAAAATGAAAAGTCTTAAATTGTTGCCAAAATGTATGAACCAAATTATATTCAAGATATACATGAGTTGGTGTTTTTATTAAGCCACAGTGGCAATTTTCAGACTTCATTAATTTTTTGATAGACTGGTGTTGTAGACTCAAAATAAAGTTTTTTAAGAATACATATTTCTTCAGTAACATTTGACATAAATGAATATGTTTCCTTAACAGTTAATGAATCTGATTTCACCATGGTTTACAAAAAAGAGACAATAAATGAAACTCATTTTTTCTATTTGTTGAAATCACCCAAGGTGAATTTTCCATTGTTTCAGATTTTCCCAGAAACATTTTGCCCTTAAAGCATTGCCCAAAAAATCTGTAAACATATTCTAAAATCCCCATCTATTCCATAAAAGCCCTTGAAATGTGAACCAATGAAGATATTTGACAATCACATTTTTCTCTCTTGCACAAAAAGAAAAAACCCCAGATTCGTAAAAGCTTGCACGGCGAGCATGATTAGTGTAAGAGGTAATTTTGCCAATATGGCGTCCGAGCGAACTACATACGTGCTTGTTTGATGTACGAGAGCGCACTAACACTAGTGCTGCACATTCCCAGCCCCCATATGCAGATTACCCCATTTTCAGGTGAAAACCATGCAAATGAGGTAAATCTGCTATCCAGGAAGCTGGAATCAGGGCGTGCAGGACTAGCGTAGTATGCAGAAATGTACTCGGTTAGTAACCGAGTACGGTTCTGCAAAATCCAAAACGGGGACATGACAGCTCCAAATTAAGGTGGCATATCATTGAGGAAGCATGCCAATGGCCAGGTATAAGGCCATTAGCATTGCAAACAATGCAAAATGCCCAAAACACAACTTTTATTTTATTACCGCCGATCATGGCTGGTTAAGCATAGGGCAGCGGCGAGCAAACGGGATCGATGGGAAAAGAAGAAAATAAACCTAAAGCAAGCATTCCAACTAAAATCAGTATTCTGCCAGGCAAGTCAATGGCAGGCAAAAGACAACCTGGCCGGTGAATAGTGGTTGCTAAGGGGGAGGCACAGTGTTATGTAACTATGCATTAGCAGGCAATCCTATGCAAATGAGGGGAAGGATAGTGAATCCCAGTTTCCACCAGCATGTGAGGCAGGTCCCAACAGTGTAAGAGTATGAATAGGCAAGTGCAAGACTAGGGGGTAAGTGACATCATGGGTGGGTGTCTCAGGCAAACTGTAAGCGGATTGGAGTCCTGTGGCTCGGGTATGCTCCTAGCTTAGCACAGCCAAGCTAGGGGGTGTGTCTAAACCTGCCTAACACTCTTTACAAAGTGTAAGCGGGTGTGCGCACCATGCATTGGGAGTTACAGGAAGAAAAAAGAAGTTAAACCAGGAAACAGCAGCAGTGTGCATATCTGAGTACTCTGTTTGCGCAGCACAGCCCCAGGCCCAAACAGAATGGCAATGGGAAGGGAAATCAGCAGTTGGAAGGTATTCAAGGAGAACTAGCATATCTGGCAGATGAAATGTATCAGTAGCAGCCAATTACACAGGCAGCAGCCCAGACCAGCCCAGAACACTACTATAAACTAAGCAAACACCTTCCCCACTGTTTTTTCCCACACTCTACACTACCGGTGTATACAAGTGGGGAAATTCTAACAAACAAACCTACAAAATGTGAAGGGCTGCAGCAGGCAACATAGAACAACATGTGCAAGAGGCTGAGGGTAGTGAGGATGTGCATGCTGCTGAACCACCCACAGTGAAGAGACAGAGAAGAGTGTACAGACCCAGGGTAACCTACCAGGGGCTACATGAGCTGCAGGGTGGACAGAGACCTCCTACAGCAAGTAGTTGAGCTATGCCGGCCACACCTGACACACCAAGCCGACCAAGGGGAACCCATCCAGTGGATACAAAGGTATGTGTAGGCCTAGGTATACTATCCACAGGTACCTCCCAAAGCACAACTGGGGATAACATGGGGATCTCACAGACATCAGCATCCAGAGTATTCCACCAGTTCCTGGATGCCATGGCAGCACATGCCAGTGAGCATGTATATTTCCTCAACACCCGTGAGGTGTTGACCAGCAATATGTGTCTCTTCCACCAAATAGCAGAATACCCTGGGGTAGTGGGTGATATAGACTGCATGCATATATGCATCAAAGCACCACCTGGTGATCAAGGTAGGGCCTACATCAACTGCAGGGGCATCCCCTCCATCAACTGCCAAGTCATATGTGATGCCCTGGGCATTATAATGAATGTGTGTGCTGGCTGCCTGGAAGCTATGACGATTCCCACATATGGCATCTGAAGCAGCTGTACCAGAGATTTGCCAATGGAGACATCCCCTACGGTCACCTAGTGGGGGATGCTGGGTACACACTGGAGCCGTGGCTGATGATACCCATCAGAAATGCACACACAACTGAACAACAACACCATAATGAGGCACACGCACAGGCCAGACACATAATAGAGTGTGTGTTTGGGATGCTTAGGTCACAGTTCCAGTATCTGGACACATCTGGTGGAGCCTTGCAGTATTCACCAGCTACATGTACCAAATTGTTATGGTATGTGTGATGCTACACAATATGATCCTGCAGAAACAGCTGCAGCAGGACCAGCATGGGGCAGGGCCACACAGCCCCCCACCAATGCCAAGGCCTGCACAAGCACAGAGTGACCTGGAGGAGGAAGAACCTGAGCCTTCCCCAGTAGGCAGAAGGAGGCATGCCCAGTATGCCCTGGCCTTGGCAAAGAGGCAATGCATAGCACATGCACTGACACAGTAGGTTCCCAGGGAATGACACCTCTCCCCAACTCACACATACAGTAAAAGGGATGCCAAACGTGACACCACCTGTGCTCAACCATGTATAAGGAGTTTACTATGTGCATCCAACATAGGCAGCCCTCCAGCACCATCTGAAGCCTGGCACATCCATAAGGTAAGTCAATCAACCTACCAATTGCCAAATGGAGTAGAATGTGTTGTCACCTGTAGCTATGGTATGGATGTGAGCATGCAAGGGAATTGGGTGGCTGAATGTTATGGCAGCAGACAGTAGACACCCATAGTGGCACCCTGACATGTGTAACACATACTGGAGTCACCATAGTAGCCAGTACTACACAGGGAGACAGAAGCAACTGCAGGAAATGTGCTATGCAAAATGTGTGTCCATATGACCTGCACATGCCAGTCAGGATGGTTCACATACCCAACAACAGTCACAGCCAGCAAGACAGGTGGACACAAACCCAAACAGGGCCTGTGTCATGGCCCCAGAATGATGGCTAGGGTTAACCCCACCCCCAGACCTATACAGAAAGACCACAGCAGGGCAGGCAGTGGGATGCCAGTTCTAAAGGGTAGGATGTTAAACAATAGTATGTAGGGCAAGCAAAGCCATAATATGTAGTACATTGGTGTGCCTCTACACTGCATGATAGTTAGCAATACAGAATGAAATGGAGTACATGACATGCCAGCACAGTCATAGCAAATGTGTACAGGTGTCACTTGTGCCCCCCCATCCTACATAGCAATGTAATGACAGTCAGGGGTGCCCCCCCATGTAGACACGTAGAAATAGTCAGGTGTGCCCCTACCCCCACTCCAGCGTAGAAAGGTAGTAACAGTCAGATCCCCCCCCCCCAATCCTGTATAGAAATGTAGTAACATGCATGAGTAGGTATAATATGAGTGGAGCAGAGATGCCCAAAGGTGCCCAAGGTAGCAGGATAGGTTGTAGCATGTCCACAGTATGCAGGTCTGTGTGTGGTAGGATGGAGTGTGTTTCATATTGTGTGAGAGTGGTCAGTATGTATGCATGACGATGCAATACCTGGTGGCCATAGCCCAGTACTGCTGATGACAGGGACAAGCCACACAACTGCAGTGCCAAGGACAATCCCCACCAGCATACCACCTGCTAGCAGTAAGCCAATATAAATGCATGGTGGTAATATGTGTCACCATCTGAAAGACTGACATGACATGGCTGTTGGACTAGATATACAAGCAGTACACAGGGGAAAGCACCCCAGACATACAGTATGCATTGTATCACTGCGAAATGGAGACACCCTTGGAATTGTACTTGCAGGTATGTATCACAGCAACTGGTCCTGTAGTAGGGGATATCAGTGATGTCCGGCTAAACACCTGCAGATCACAAAGGAGGTAGGACTGATGTATTGGGAAACAGTTGGTGTACCTGCACATGCCAACATACCAAGAATGCCCCATGCATATCTGTGTGTCAGATGCAAGTACTGTCCATAGCACACATGCACCCAGCCCATGCAAACACCACCCACAGGTACCTGTCTGGCCATATCCCTGCTGTGGGGAAAAGGGTACAGTATGACCCCTCCTGCACATGGCAATAGTGGAAGAATGCAGCATGCAATGCAGGTGTCCCATGCAGGTGTGTCTCTAGCTGTACATCACACCCTGCCAGCATCCACACCACCTAATCAAGACTTATAAAGGAATTTGCATGAGCACCTATCACACCTACCCTGTCACCCCAGGGGAATATACTGTCTGGCGGTCTGCAATTGTAGGCCTGACAGAATGCAATGGCCTGCCACATGTTGCCTGCAGCAACACCTAATGCCCCACAGGCCTCTGCCAAAGGTCTGTGTCTCACATGTACTGCCAATGCATGTTAAGTCATGGACACCCACATAACAACATAACACACTCCACATAAGCCATATGCAAGGCCATGTGGACAAACCACAGTAACATGTCCACCATGTCCCACTGCAGGAACTGTTGACCAACACTAACACACACCTGTGATGGAGTGATACCCTTACGGAAAGTATCAGAGAATGTATGCATAATGTCTGGAAGAGGTTAGAATAACAGAGGGGGGGGTGCATGGGCAGCATGGAATGTGCAGGGTCTGACACCAAGCTGTGTGCCCACACTACCCCTGGCTGCAAACACATAAATGGATGGCTGCACACCTGCCCGCACACCACAATAGGGTTAATATCCTGGTCCATAGCCCCTGCCTCTGGGCAACCTCTGCAAACCTGTACAGCTGTGAGGCATTACCACAGCAAGATAAACACAGACTGTCTTGTCAATGAGTGTACAAGTATGGGATCCCCCACCAGCACTCTACTAAGGTGTTGAACTGGATACACAGACCCAGCAGCAGGTGTGTGCAGCTCTCCCTCCAGAATGGCATAACTTACCATGAATACGTAGGTGTCTGCCCATAATACCGGACAGAGCTACAGTCACCCTTGTCCCCCAAGACAGCACTATGAGCAAGAATGTCCACCTGGCAGTACATGGAGACAGAAACCATCACTGTGTATAACAGTACGCATGTCTGAATATCTCTGCTAACAGTGATACCATGCAGCTGAAGCAGCACAGACACAATCACCTACAGTACACACTATCCCCTGCACAGTTTGTCCCCATATTGCCAAATGATCGCCGGATACCCAGCAGAAACACATTGCTACCTGTAGGTGTACAACACAAAGGTCTGCACTGCAGTATAAACTACCTAGTATACCTACCTATACAGAAGGGCACACTGGGCATGCTCACACACTTAGAGAAATGAAGGCAATGTCAGTCAACATTGGGCCTGCTCACACATATAAACAAAAGAAGCCCATGTCTGCAAAAAACAGTGGACCAGACAAATATGGCAGTTGTAGATGTTTGTGCAGACACTCCTCAGTATGCACCACCCATGCTTTTCACACACAGTGGATAGGAATACATGCATATATCCAAGGGCAATACACTATAATATGCCTACATGTACATTGTGGCAAGGAGCCAACCATTATGAGGCTTGTCCCACCCAGCACACAGCCAAATGACTACAACCACATGATGCTCAGATGTCACTCACTGTAGACATTAGCCACCAGTATCTGTCAGCATTACAGACTATGTGGTGCAAGTGCCAGCTGTGCAACATGACTGTACAAGGAAGTAGTCATCTAGCAGCTGTATACATGTACCTGTGGAATATAACCCTGTGTGTGCCCGCATGTAATGTGTCAACTTCTAGATGAATGGGTTATGGCCCAGGTACACACACTGCCCTCTCCATAGCCCTACTATGACAAACCCACTGAGGTCTACCATGTTGAAATACACCCTTTGGAAAAGTGTACCCAGTAATTTCCATAGCGTGTCCTGTAACTGCATACTGCTGTAGTGTGATAAAGTAGCTAGGTAGGTGTTCTAACCCCAGACATGGCAAGTGTGTGTGTTTGTTAGTGTGCGTGTCTGTCTACATAGAGAGCAATGCATTTTATGGTAGCCACACTCCTTACAACTCCCATACTCAACTTTGGCAAGGCTGCTGATGTCACCCACCCAAAAATACATCTCCGGGAAGTGGAAGTTTATAGCCCAGTAATCCCCATAGTGTATCCTGTAACTGCATATTGCTGTATAGTGATAAATTAGCTAGGTAGGTATTCTGACCCCAGACGTGTCAGTGGGTGTGTCTGTCTGTTTCTGTCTGTGCAGAGAACAATGCATTTTAGTGCAGCCACACGAATTACAATCCCTATACTTGACTTTAGCAAGGCTGCTGATATTGCCCACCCAGAAATACACCTCCGGAAAGGCTGTAGCCCAGTAATCTCCATAGCACATCCCATAACTGTGTACTGCTCTAGGGTGATAAAGTAGCTAGGTAGGTGCTCTAACCCCAGATGTGGCTAGTGTGTGTGTGTCTGTCTGTGTAGAAAGCAATGCATTTTAGTGTAGTCACACGAATTACAATTCCTATAGTCAACTTTGGCAAGGCTGCTGATGTCACTCACCCAGAAATACACCTCTGGGAAGGCTACAGCCCAGTAATCTCCGTAGCGCATCCTGTAACTGCGTACTGCTGTAGAGTGATAAAGTAGCTGGGTAGGTGTTCTAACCCCAGACATGGCTAGTGTGTGTGTTCGTCTGTCTCTGTCTGTGTAGAAAGCAATGCATTTTTGTGTAGCCACATGAATTACAATTCCTATACTCAACTTTAGCAAGGCTGCTAATGTCACCCACCCAGAAATACACCTCTGGGAAGTTAGTAGCCCAGTAATCACTGTAGTGTGTCCTGTAACTGTGTAACGCTGGAGTGTGATTTAGAACTGTGGCAGAGTTCCATCCCCACCCATGGCACTTCCGGATGTTTTGTGTCCATGTCTGTATATGGAGCAATGCATTATAGGCTAGTCACATGCAGTACATTTCACATGGCCCACTTTGACAATCCAGCTGATGTCATTCTTTGTGAAATACAGCTTTGGGGAAGGAGTTCCCTAGTAATCCCCGTGGTGCATCCTATAACAGCTCCATGCTCTAGTGTGGTATAGGCCTCTGTCAGGGGCTCTATACCCACACATGTCGGTTATGGATGTTTTGTGTGTGTCTCACTGTCTGTGTTGGGAGCAATGCATTTTAGGGTAGTCACCCGCAGTACATTTCAAATCACCTACTTTGGCAATCCTGCTGATGTCAGTCATAGTGGAATACACCCTTGGGGAAGGCAGACATCAGTAATGGGAGTGGGGTGTACCATAACTGCATACTGCTGAGGTGTAATATACTGGTTAGGTAGAGGTTCTACTCCCAGACATGACATGTGTGTGTGTGTGTGTGTGTGTGTGTGTGTGTGTGTGTGTGTGTGTGTGTGTTCGTATCCTGTGTTGAGATGGTTGTGAGTGTGTGACACCTGTAGCCAATGTGGAGTGAGTTTTGCATACATCTTATATGGCAGCCCTACTATATAGCACAATGTCCACCATACAGGGATAACAGATGTGAAATTGCTGAGAGGCTGGGGTGCAAAGCCATACCCATACATGTGACATCAAGGCCAGGCAATCACATTTAGCAACCCCAGTATTACCCAGAGCACAGTCTCAACACATGTCTCATATGCACACACATGCCTAGGAAACAGCCAGTATGTGGGTAGTACACTGCATATTGACCACTGATAGTAACCATGGAGTGATAGCAGTGGCTACAGAGGGCATGTCCCCTGTCCATCTGTCCAATATGCACGTACATGCTGACAGTGCACCTCCCCCATGTTCCCCAATGGACACCTGCACAACCTGTGGTGCCATCACATGTCCCACAATGGACATACCATGCCTGACAGCATGCCCTGTATGGACAGTTGCCACTGACACCAGGGAATGCTGTCAGCATGCCATTAATGTAGGTGCAGGTAAACCTGGTGCCCATTACTGGTCCCTGCCACAGGGGGCAAGACTGGCACATATGATGGTAATCTGTGTTCATATGGGCCAGACAACATAGGTACAGATCCAAATGTCACTCTACATGCATGTGGGAGGTGTGCACATCCCAGATGCCATCCATGTCATGGGGTAAGGAACACATACATGACAAGCGATGCACAGCATGGGCCACACACAATAGTCATCCAGATGACTGGATGGGGTATACAATACCCACCTGTGTGGCCAACAGTGGAAACCACAACCCTAAGACACAATGCTGATCATTATCATGTGGCCTGATGCCAAGGTATACCCATCACCTACCCTTGTATAGCCTGCTGCCACAGTCGACCACCACACACCCGTGCAGACATGCACCCATGTATGTCAGTACTGGCACCTTGTGTGTTTGTCTGTGTGTTGTATGGTGCATATGTTCGCAGCCACACTCTCTACAACTCCTATACACATACAGAAGTATGCTGTCAGATGTCAGACACCTCCACATAACCTTTGTTCATACTACCTCCTTATGACCCATGTGGTGCATGTTGTACCTGTATAGTGATGTGCTGTGGCAATCCTGCTACTGCTCTGCTGTACACCTGGCCCTGCCAAGTGTGTCGATGTGTGCGTGTCCCTGTGAGAGTGTGACTGTGTAGATGCTGGCACCTGTTCATGCTGACAGGCATGTGTACGTCACCTATCGTATACCTACAGTATCCCTGTTGCAGATGTCATGCACCATCACAGATATGTTCTGAGGGCTCCACAACAGGTAACCTATGTGGCACATCCAATAACTCCATAGAACTCTGGACACAGTACATAGCTATCAGGGGTTTGATACCCTCTGCTGGTAGGTGTGTGACACAAACAAGCTGCGGTTTTACTCCACCACCCTTCCTTGACATGTTTTTGCCTCTTCCTGCCTCTCCCACTCCCTCTCTGGTGGATGTGGAGAGCTACACCAGCTTTGCTTGGGAAGCAGCATGTGTATTTTAAGTGATGCTCATGATCAGCTGATGGCCTCTGCACAAATTGCAGCCCTTCCCTAGCTGATTGCATGTGCAACAGCTGTGGTAACAGTCCCATAGCCAGTTTCATGGAAACACACTCCGATATCTAGGAACATCATGCTGGTGTTGGCCCTTGTCATTCACTGTGAGCAGGAACTAGATCCTTTGGTTGGCAACCAGCATCTGCGATGGATTGGGGATTTAACGTCTACAACATACACTGTGGAAACAGGGCAACACAGAGGAAAACGATGTGCCTGACCCACCTACAGACTGTAAGTGCTGCTATACTGCATGTGGCGTACTGTTAGTCTAACAATGTGTGTGTGGATAAGGCTTTCCTACATGTCTCCATACCTGCCATGTCAGTTCCATTTTTATGTGGAATCCCCATCTGCAGGGTCATCTGCAGACAGAGCAGTGTGTTGTGCCATTGGTTCCATGTGTTACCTATGGAGCATCTGTCTGTGGACTGCAGATGGTAGTGTGAGGATTGCAGTCTGTGGATGGTGAAAGCCGTAACAGTTACTGGCGTCTTATCCCTCATAGGACATATGTTGCCACAAACCCTGTTACAACAGTAAATATATGAGATTATCACAGCAACATGTCATTAGTGGCCCTGTGTATGTGCTGCCAGCCACAAGTCTGCCAACCTGTGTACACATGTCGTGCATGACGTGGTGTATATTTGCTGTACACCATAATTAGTGTCATCATATCCGCTAACATGCCAGTGATATATCAGACCAGCCCACATATTATGTACAGTAGGGGTTATATCTGATGACATAACCTGGAAAGTCTGTGGATGTTTGTACAGTCCTACGTGTGTGTGGGCATCAGTGTTGCAGACAGCAGGTAACATTAACTTCTACAGAGGAACCTGCACACTCAGGGCAGCTACATACGTGTAGGGGGTTCAGAAACTACAGACAGAGTGTGAGTAGACCCGTGTTTTGCTTTGTATAGTACTGGTGTTGCAGGGTGTGTGTGTGTACATACTACTTTACCTTGGAATGCAGTCTGTCTGCATATCCCTCAACTGTGGGCCTATCCTCTTGGTGGCCAGAGGTGTGCCTAACATGCATTGTCTGTCCACCACACAGGTCCTGCGTCTGATATCCCACTGGCAGTGTGTGTGTGGAGTGATATCAGTACATGACCTACATATCAAGCTTTGCACATATGACATGCTGTGGTGGGGTTTTCCATAGTGGGCTGTGAGTATATCACACTGCCATTGCTGCCATCAGTCCACATCTGTTGTATCCCCCACACATATGATGGGGCTGATGGGGCTGGGGCCATATATGTGTGGGCATTACCAACACAATATGTGCGTGCTTCTATGCACTCCAGAGGCCAGTGTATGTAACAGTGGTATATGGCCCTGTATTCTTGAGTCTGGGGGCACCATAAATGACCTTGGCTGTTAAATATGTGGGGGTATCAGGGGTGAGCTGCCTTAAGGTATCTGTATGTAAAGTGCCGTATACTTCACCTATATGTACATCACGTACATATATTCGGTTACTGCAAGCCTACTGCCACCCACCAGATGGACTGTTCTGTTTGTCAGTGTGCATGTGATGGTGTCAGTTATGCCTTGTTATGTCACAGTTACAACCCATGTGGTCACATGACGTCCTTACCTCCCACTGCTGTCGTACAGAGTGCAGATAGCGGCTGCTGAACTATACACCTGCATTACACATTGTTGATCATTTGATATCTTGTGGCCCAGTCAGTCCTCACTACTGTACAAATCTAAGGACTTGACCTGGACAGCAACGGCTGTGTACCTTTCCTGACTACTGCATTAGTATAACTGCTTCATGGTTACATTCCTCTGTTTATATGGATGTCACTGTCTGAACAGCTATATGACATGGCATGTAGAACTGTCATGGTACACAATGAAAGGTATTCCATTTCCACATACCTGTCTGTGGAGTTTTCCCAATGACCTCTCTGTGGGTATATGTTGCAGGCAACGGTCGTCATTTGTATGGGTGGTCCATACAGTGTCTAGGTTGTTCAGGGGTTAGCTGTAGGCATAGTGACTGTTCCATATCATGTGCACCGACTACATATGTATCCTACTGTACATATATATGCGTGTGTATGTGTAGTCATATATATATCCATATATATGAGCTAATTGAAGGAAGGACACTGAGGAAACTCGGAGCTATAATATATAACATAAAGTATCCTGTTTTTTGTTTATTTTGTTCTTTATTTCTTTGTTATTTATAGCACTTTGTGTACTGTGTATTTTTCTAGCTAGTTTCACTGTGTGTGAGGTATTAACTGGAAATTGTCCAGTCTTATTAAGCATCTGTTGGGTTGTTTGTTTCTGATAACTTGTTGCAGTTAAACTCTTTTTTTCTAAAGGCTCCTTTTGTTTAAAACTTTCATTTAAAGGCTCACTGCTGCTTTTCAGCTGTGAGAAACATTTCTTCAGTTTGTTCTAAGTAGTGGAGATATTTGTAGCATTTCCATATTCAGGCTTGTATTTGAGCCTAGTGTTTGTGGAGGCTGTGTGTCTGAGCACATATTCAGGGACATATTGGTTTAGCCAAAGCCATCAGGCATTTCAGTGAGAGAGAATTGTTTGAGGTCATTGGCTGACTGAGGTCACCTGGACTACAGCTTAGACTAAACACCTCACTGGTTCTTTTGATATTTCTTTCTTAAAAGCTGTCTCAGGTTTCAACCTTCTATTACCTAAGACGTTCAGTTGTGAAAAAAAAAAAAAATCTGCTTTTACTGTATTAGTGTTTCTTCCTACTTTATTTTGCTTTTGCGTCATCTTAAAAGTACTCAATTGTATTTATTACTGCTTGGTGTAACTCATTCTAAGCCATTTAGTTTAAGCACTTGGGCTTCAGACCAGTTGTTTTACATTAAGAAGGTTTGTGGTCTGCACTGTAGTGGCAGAACAGGTAGCTTACATCCTTCTAAGTTGGGAACTGCTGATTGAGGGCTCAGTGTCTGTTATTCTAAAAGTGTATTAATTCTGGTTTAAGCACTTGGGCTTCAGGCCAGTTATTTTACATGAAGAGGGTTCGTGGCTTGCACTCTTGTGGGAGGAGAGGCTGGACTCTGCCCTTCTGAGCTTGGAATTTCTGGTTAAAGGCTTATAGTGCCTGCATATTTGAACTGCTTCTTACTGAAATTGGTACACCTTGTTTGCTGTAGCATAGACTAGATCCAGGCGTGCTGAATCTAGCTTTGTTTGTATAACTTGAGCACTAATCCAGGCATTCTTTAAAGTATTCAATTGTATTTATTACTGCTTGGTAGTAACTTGATTAAAGTGTAGCTATCATTCTAAGTCTTTTGGATTAAGCACTTGGGCTTCAGACCAGTTCTTTTACATTAGGAAGGTTTGTGGCCTGCACTGTGGTGGCAGGACAGGTAGCTTACATCCTTCTAAGTTGGTAACTGCTGATTGAGGGCTCAGTGTCTGTTATTCTAAAAGTGTTTTAGTTCTGGTTTAAGCACTTAGGCTTCAGGCCTGTTATTTTACAATAAGAAGGTTCATGGTCTGCACTCTTGTGGGAGGAGAGGCTGGACTCTGCCCTTCTGAGCTGGGAATTTCAGGTTAAAGGCTTATAGTGCCTGCATATTTGAACTGTTTCTTACTGAAATTGGTACACCTTGTTTGCTGTAGTATAGACTAGATCCAGGCCTGCTGAATCTAGCTTTGTTTGTATGCTTGTTGTTTGTTTGCTTGTTATTTCCCTGACATGCTAATTCCACCTAAAACGCGGCTTTTCATCGCTTCTTTGGATCCCCAGTGATATCTGCATTGCTTACTGTACTTATTTCCATGTTTCACTTGAAAGAAAGTTACTGTTTGTCATTTTTGCATTTAAGTCACCTGTAACACATTGCATTTAAGTTATCTGGCACTTGCTCACTAAAGCAGTTATATAAGTCAGCACTAAAAATTTAAAAGCACTACACCTTCACAAACTCTCCTTGAGTACCTTGTTCCCCATTGGCCCTTTTTCAATTATAAAGGAGTTCCCAATACTTTTCTAGCATGTCCAAAGGTCAGTTGTCAATCTCCTCTCTGGTCCAGCTGGTGAATCTGGGAATCTTGAGGCAATGTTACAACTGCCTCATGTACAAAGACAACCCTCTCCTCCTCCCAACAAATTCCAACACATGTGAGAGATGCAACCATATAGCCAAACTGGAGGCTAAGCTCTCTCAACTCAGTACTGGCGTAATCAGTCAGGAGGAGAAGGAAACCACACTCACTACAATTTCAGTCTCACATAGACCTACCACGACAGCAAACCAAACACATAAACACACAAAAACATACTCAGAGGCTCTAAATAAAAATCTGCTTAAGCAGCAGAGACCTCCAAAGCAGACACCCAAGCAACCACTACCCCAAAACAAAACACATGCAACACATAGCTCACAAAGCCAGTGTGCTGAACAGTCACAGCTCTTAAGGCTAAACAACACACCTGATACACTTGTAATAGGTGACTCTATCGTCAGGCACATTGATGTCCCGCTCACCAGGCTGAACAAGGAGAAGGTCACGGTGAGCTGCCTGTCGGGCGCTAGGATCCGCCACATAACACAAGCACTCAGGTCACTCCAAGGCAAGTACAAATATGACTCAGTCATTGTCCATGCTGGTGTGAATGACCTGAGATGTACCTCCCTGGACTACATGAAAAGAGACAAAGAGGAGCTCTCTGAGCATGTAGCCCAGGCCAGTATGACCCTGACCTTGAGTAACATCTTACCCTCACCAAGAATGATGCCACAATATGAAGACAAGATGATCAATTTCAACAATTGGCTTAAGTATTGGTGTCATTCAAAGGGGATCCAATGCCTGTCAGCCTGGGATGACATGCCCGATAAGCCACGATGCTTCACTAGGGACAGCTTGCACCTGTCACCCCTGGGCTTTCGGATATTGACAAAGGCTCTTGCTACCCCCATAGTGCCTTTTTAGGCAAGGCTCAAAAGACAAACACACCTCCATAGGTATCACAAGGGATAAGAAACTAAGAGTGATGCTACTCAACGCCAGAAGTCTAAACCTCAAGATGCATGCACTTGAAACTCTCCTTAGCATGGGGAACATTGATATCTGTGCAGTAACAGAAACCTGGTTCAAGGCTCCCGAGAGCACCCCAGCACTACCAGGTTATACCTCATACCATGCTTTTCAGCCCCAAAACTTGGACCGAACCACAAAAGGAGGGGGAGTATCAATATCCGTCAAAGATACCAACACCTCCAGGTTGGTGGCACAGCACGAAGCATCAGAGACTATCCATGTGCAACTAACAGTGGGTAAAACTGCCTTCCAGTTTATAGCCTGCTACAGACCACCCACCCAAACCCAGGACCCCACTCGGCCTTCCTGAGAACACTGGAAAATATGAAGGTCTCTCCAAACACCATTATATTGGGCAACTTCAACTACCCGAAAATAGACTGGGAGCATTACTCTACCTCCAACACCCTAGCCCAAAGGTTCCTAGAATTTATAAACTCAAATGCTATGGAACAACTT
Organism: Protopterus annectens; assembly: GCF_019279795.1. Taxonomy (NCBI): domain Eukaryota; kingdom Metazoa; phylum Chordata; order Ceratodontiformes; family Protopteridae; genus Protopterus; species Protopterus annectens. Next base: position 491,194,222 of record NC_056732.1, read on the forward strand.
GTTACCACTCCCACAAGAGGGGAACACATACTGGACCTGATCATCACCAACATGGGGACACTATGCTCCAGACAAGAAGTGTATCCGTCACTGGTAAGATCAGACCATAAACTAATCTCACTGGATATTCACACCCCGACCCCACCCCCTGCCCAGAAAACCACAGTGAAAAACTTCTCTAAAGCAAATTTCACACTCCTCAAAACCAAGGTGGAATCCTTCAAAGCCCCCGGGTCTGTAGAAAATACGGCCCAGACTGCAGAATCCTTTATAAGCGCATTCTATGAACACCTTCAGGAATGCATGGATCATGCAATCCCAAATAAAACCAAGACCCAATCCTCCAAAGGCAGACATCCTGTCTGGTGGACCCCAGCAATAAACAAACTATACAATAGAAGGAGGAAGCTACTACATGATAGAGCAAAATTCCAAAAAGGGAAGGCATCTCTGATCAGTATTAGTAAAAAACTACGGGCACTCATAAAATTGTCTAAGGCCAGCTTCGAGAGAAAAATTGCACAGGACAATAAGGATAATCACAAGGCTTTCTTTAGTTATATTAGGAACCTGGGTGGGAATTCCCAGATATGCTCAGAGTTAGTCCAAAATGACACAAAATACACCAAACCCACAGACATTGCCAACATCCTAGTTGACAGGTTCAGTGCAAACCCCCCACCACCAAAAGGGAAAATATCTATCCCAGCAGAGTGCTGGCCCCCTGACATCTCAGATGCTCAGGTAAGAGCCGCCCTCTCCAAAGCAAAAAACACAGCATCAATGGGACCAGACGGTGTCCCGGGCTGCATCCTACATGAATTCCAAGAGGAGCTAAACCCAAATATAAAACTACTGTTCAATCTCAGCCTTACTACAGGATATGTACCCAAAGAGTGGCGTACAGCATCAGTGGTCCCTCTCCACAAAGGTGGTGCCTCAATGGAGCCTGGAAACTATTGCCCCATAAGCCTGACTAGCTTGGTCTGCAAAGCTATGGAAAGGATCATCATGGACCTCATAAATAAAGATATTGGGGACCTACAGACACTGGATCCTACCCAGTTCGGCTTTGTTAAGGGCAGATCCTGCCTCTTAAACCTGGTTGATTTCTTTGAAACAGTCACCAAGGCCATTGACGAGGGGAAGGTGGTCCACACAGCCTACCTGGATGTTGCAAAAGCCTTTGATACAATACCCCACTTGGGCATTATAGATAAGCTCACCAGCTCAAATATAAAGCCCTATGTCACTAGATGGGTTGCAAACTGGCTCAAGGACAGAACCCACATGGTTATAATTGCTGGAGCCATGTCAGACTCCAAACCAGTTACAAGTGGCATCCCACAAGGCTCAGTCCTGGGACCTCTCTTGTTCCGTATATATTTCTCAGAGGTACAGGCCAACACGGAAGGACTGTGGCTGACCAAGTTCGCAGATGACTGCAAACTGGGCACCATAATCGACTCTCCAGCCGACACAAGCATCCTCCAAAAGTGCCTCATAGAAACTGATAACTGGTGCCAGAGCCATGGCCTCAAGCTAAACGCCAAAAAGTGTATAGTCATCCCCTTTGGCAAAAACAAAGTGCCCACAAATTACCACATAGGTGGTAATCCATTAAGTACAGAAGAAGTAATTAGAGACCTGGGTACCCAAGTTGATAGCAATCTCTCATTTGACAACCACGTGGCCAAAGTGGTTAGCAAAACATTTTATATAGCCCACCTAATCATGAAGGGATTCACATCTAGATCAGGGGAGGTCATCGTGCCTCTTTACTCATCCCTCATCAGGCCCATAATTGAGTACAATGCCCCTTTTGGGATGTACCTTACCAGACACCTGCAGCAACTGGGAAGACCCCAAAAGTACCTCACCAAGAGGATCAAAGGGCTCAAACAGATGCCATATGCTGCCCAGTTAAAGAAACTCCAGCTCTACTCAGTGGCATACCACCTGCTCAGAGGCGATATGTGCCTGATGTATAAAGCCATGTCCAACCCGGATTTAATGGACATGCTGCACCTCAGAAAATCCAAATCCCATCGAGCTACGCGCTTGAGAGACTTAAACCTCAGCACTGAAATAAATAGGACATGCTGGAGGGACAGATTCATAACCCAGAGGCTCCCTTCACTCTGGAATAAAATCCCAGTCCAGGTTAGGCAGAGACCCTCATTGACTCTCTTCAAGAGGAATCTTGATGAGTGGATGGGAGATCATAGGTTTACCCCGGGTAGCAAAATTAATTTAAAATGGGTGGCAAAAGCCAAACACACTCTGGCTAGGCTTATAAATGTCCTATGGCAGATAGCCTAGTATGAACCTATGAACCTATATATATATATATATATATATATATATATATATATATATATATATATATATATATATATACATATTCACATATGTATGTATGTATATGCATATCTGTGTCTGTGTATCTGTATCCTGGGGATGTTGCTGGCTACCTCAGTTTATATTACCTATGGGAGGCAGACTGTACTGCATGATATGTCAACAATACCAGCCTGACATCATACAGGTGGGATGTTGTACTCTTAACTTCCTGTTCCCATGTCATGTCATGTCCTGGTTACGGTATCTGCAACACTTGGTAGTGTATTGTAGGGTGGATGTGTATGGCCATGGGGGGGGGGTGCCTAAATGTACATGACGTATAGTGTGTGGGGCCTCTCAACCCCAGTACTGGTGCATGTGGACATATGTGTGTTTGTTATTTTGCCATTACTCTCTACAGATGTATGGCCATATGTACAGATATATATATCTATATATATATATCTATATATATTTATATATATATATATATATATATATATATATATATATATATATATAAACGCTGACATATATGTAACTATTTCCGTATATACCGACATAGCTGTATATCTGCATACACATTTGTAACATGCTGTGTATATGTAGACATATAGGTGTAGACACTTAAATGTGTCGATGTAGCCATCAGCATGTATATACGTCCATATATAGTGATATATATGTATATAGTGTTAGAAAGCTGTGAACACACACAAGGGTGGCCACGGTGGTGCAGCGGTTAGCATTGCCACCTCACAGCCAGAAGTTCTCCGGTTCGATCTTTGGCTGGGGTACCTTCTGTGTGGAGTCTGCATGTCCTCCCTGTGGTCGCGTGGGATTCCTCCGGGTGCTCCGGTTTCCTCCCACATCCCAGAGACATGCTGTAGGTGGATTGGATACTCTACATTGGCCCTAGGTGTGAGTGTGTGCATGTGTGTGCCTTCTGTGGAAGGTTGGGCGCCGAGCTGGCAACTCGACACTGTAAAACTCCACTGCCAATCATGAGTGGACAGGTGATCCACTGTGGCAACCCCAAACCAGGAAAAAGCCGAAAGAAGAAGATATAGATATATATATATATATATATATATATATATATATATATATATATATATATATATATATATATATATATATATATATATATATATACATATACAGATATATTGTAACAGTGTAAATAGTAATATATTTACACACAGATACATGTCAATGATGGTATACATTCTCTGTACAGTTGCATGACTGGACTGGATGATATGTTTTGGTTATTGCCCTGACTTTCTACAGCTGTAGTGACCTACTGTTAGACCATTGTAGCTGTGTTGCGGAGGGTCCTGGGGTCAAGAACTGCATGTGCTGGATATTGCATTGCACAGCATATCTGTTACAGCTGTGGTGGGGGGAACATAGCTGTCATCACCATGTTCCCTTCATCTGAGCCCCAGCCCCCATCAACCATGTCTAAGGTCAGTTATTTTGTGGTGGGGGTCCCGGTTGTTATTCCTATCTGGTGCTGCATATCACATATCTATCCGTTATATGTATATCTATATCCATATCTAAATATATGTGGATATATGTATCCACCCACTTACATACCACTGATGTGATAGGATGTATGTGTGATTCAGACATTTGTATGTACCTGTGTATCTCACTACATATACAGATCTATGACTGTCCATATGTCCATGCATGAGTGACTCACAATATTAACCTGCCCCACATTCGTCTGGCCAATTGACGTGGATGATGTCAGGCCAGATGGTCAGTCAGGAATGCCAGTACATTACAGTTGCAGACATCATGTTGTTCAGATTATGTGTATTACAACAGATCACGGTTTCACTAGCAATGTTTTATATGTATATGAACAATATTTCACGTGTCCAGATATGTACCCCACTTTTGTCATACTGTGTTTGCAATAAGAGGTTGAGTGTTATGCTATAAGTACAATTCCCCTTATGCAGATTTTCTGTGCTGCATGATATATCTGGGTATACATGGGATGTCTGTATATCCGACATGTTGTAGTGTTAATTCACTATGATTGTTGTATGCAGGGTCCTGGGTTCGGGCCGTGCAGTGGCTGTCAATTATGTTGCAGGGTTGAAGAAAGGTGGTGGGATGCAGGCTGATTAAGGCACTTGTAAGCAGTCATGAGCATGTTTGCACGACGGTATGCGTCACCAACTGCAGGTAACAGCCAGTTACACGAGATTAGCCTCGACATTGCTTACTTTGTATACACAGTGCTCACTGTCATGCAAACACAGACCTCCGGTTACATATGACTACAGATAGTTTGCATCAGAGTTGCTGAGTTGCACCTCCATAGGTATCACAAGGGGTAGGAAACTAAGAGTAATGCTACTCAATGCCAGAAGTCTAAACCTCAAGATGCACGCACTCGAAACTCTCCTTAGCATGGAGAACATCGATATCTGTGCAACTCTCCTTAGCATGGAGAACATTGATATCTGTGCAGTAACAGAAAATACCTCATACCATGATTTTCGGCCCCAAAACTTGGACCGAACCACAAAAGGAGGGGGGAGTATCAATATTCGTCAAAGATACCCACACTTTCAGGTTGGTGGAACAGCAGGAAGCATCAGAGACTATCCATGTGCAACTAACAGTGGGTAAAACTGCCTTCCAGTTTATAGCCTGCTACAGACCACCCTCCCAAACCCAGCAACCTCACTCGGCCTTCCTGAGAACACTGGAAAATATGAAGGTCTCTCCAAACACCATTATATTGGGCGACTTCAACTACCCAAACATAGACTGGGAGCATTACTCCAGCTCCAACACCCTAGCCCAAAGGTTCCTAGAATTTATAAACTCAAATGCTATGGAACAACTTGTTACCACTCCCACAAGAGGGGAAAACATACTGGACCTGATCATCACCAACATGGGGACTCTATGCTCCAGACCAGAAGTGTATCCCTCACTGGTAAGATCAGACCATAAACTAATCTCACTGGATATTCACATCCCGACTCCACCCCCTGCCCTGAAAACCGCAGTGAAAAACTTCTCTAAAGCAAATTTCACACTCCTCAAAACTGAGGTGGAATCCTTCAAAGCCCCCGGGCCTGTGGAAAATACGGCCCAGACCACAGAATCCTTTATAAACACATTCTATGAACACCTTCAGGAATGCATGGATCATGCAATCCCAAATAAAACCAAGACCCAGTCCTCCAAAGGCAGACATCCTGTCTGGTGGACCCCAGCCATAAACAAACTATACAATAGAAGGAGGAAGCTACTACATGATAGAGCAAAATCCCAAAAAGGGAAGGCATCTCTGATCAGTATTAGCAAAAAACTATGGGCACTCATAAAATCGTCTAAGGCCAGCTTCGAGAGAAAAATTGCACAGGACACTAAGGATAATCACAAGGCTTTCTTTAGTTATGTTCGTAACCTGGGTGGGAATTCCCAGATATGCTCAAAATTAGTCCAAAATGACAAAAAATACACCAAACCCACAGACATTGCCAACATCCTAGCTGACAGGTTCAGCGCAAACTTCTCCCCCCCACCAAAAGGAGAAATATATATCCCAGCAGAGTGCTGCCCCCCTGACATCTCAGATGCTCAGGTAAGAGCTGCCCTCTCCAAAGCAAAAAACACAGCATCAATGGGACCAGACATTGTCCCGGGCTGCATCCTACATGAACTCCAAGAAGAGCTAAACCCAAACATAAAACTACTGTTCAATCTCAGCCTTACTACAGGATATGTACCCAAAGAGTGGCGTACAGCAACAGTGGTCCCTCTCCACAAAGGTGGTGCCTCAACGGATCATGGAAACTATCGCCCCATAAGCTTGACTAGCTTGGTCTGCAAAGCTATGGAAAGGATCATCATGGACCTCATAAATAAAGATATTGGGGACCTACAGACACTGGATCCTACCCAGTTCGGCTTTGTTAAGGGCAGATCCTGCCTCTTAAACCTGGTTGATTTCTTTGAAACAGTCACCAAGGCCATTGACGAGGGGAAGGTGGTCCACACAGCCTACCTGGATGTTGCAAAAGCCTTCAATACAATACTCCACTCGGGCATTATAGATAAGCTCAACAGCTTAAATATAAAGCCCTATGTCACTAGATGGGTTGCAAACTGGCTCAAGGACAGAACCCACATGGTTATAATTGCTGGAGCCATGTCAGACTCCAAACCAGTTACAAGTGGCATCCCACAAGGCTCAGTCCTGGGACCTCTCTTGTTCGGTATATATTTCTCGGAGGTACAGGCCAACACGGAAGGACTGTGGCTGACCAAGTTCGCATATGACTGCAAACTGGGCGCCATAATCGACTCTCCAGACGACACAAGCATCCTCCAAAAGGGCCTCATAGAAACAGACAACTGGTGCCAGAGCCATGGCCTCAAGCTAAATGCCAAAAAGTGTATAGTCATCCCCGTTAGCAAAAACAAAGTGCCCACAAATTACCACATATGTCGTAATCCATTAAGTACAGAAGAAGTAATTAGGGACCTGGGGACCCAAGTTGATAGCAATCTCTCATTTGACAACCACGTGGCCAAAGTGGTTAGAAAAACATTTTATATAACCCATCTAATCATGAAGGGATTCACATCTAGATCAGGGGAGGTCATCGTGCCTCTTTACTCATCCCTCATCAGGCCCATAATTGAGTACAATGCCCCTTTTGGGATGTACATTACCAGACACCTGCAGCAACTGAAAAGACCCCAAAAGTACCTCACCAAGAGGATCAAAGGGCTCAAACAGATGCCATATGCTGCCCGGTTAAAGAAACTCCAGCTCTACTCAGTGGCAAACCCCCTGCTCAGAGGCGATCTGTGCCTGACGTATAAAGCCATGTCCAACCCGGATTTAATGGACATGCTGCACCTCAGAAAATCCAAATCCCACCAAGCTACGCGCTCGAGAGACTTGAACCTCAGCACTGAAATAAATAAGACATGCTGGAGGGACAGATTTATAACCCAGAGGCTCCCTTCACTCTGGAATAAAATCCCAGTCCAGGTTAGGCAGAGTCCCTCATTGACTCTCTTCAAGAGGAATCTTGATGAGTGGATGGGAGATCGTAGGTTTACTCCGGGTATCACTTCTGTGTCACTGTTAGACAGAGGCATAGTATACTAACCTTGAAAAAGGGCATAGCAAAATTAATTTAAAGTGGGTGGTGAAAGCCAAACACACTCTGGCTAGGCTTATAAATGCCCTAGGGCAGATAGCCTAGTATGAACCTATGAACCTGAGCCTGGGAATGGAAACACGCATGCTATTGCTGACATATGCTTACAACAGCTTATTGCTGCTTAACCTAACTACTGCTGTATGCATTCTGATACCAACACATCACATGTGCATTTCCTGCAGTACTGCTGTACATATATATGTGTATACATATATAAATATATATATATATATATATATATATATATATATATATATATATATATATATATATATATGTGTTATTTCATGGCCGCAATACCCCAGTTCATGTATATATGTAATTCCATGGGTTATGCATCATACATATTACCCATAACGTGGTTTGCGATGGGAAATGGTATGTCCCGGTACCTTCCCTCTGTCCCCCCCTCCTTTTTCGCTGACATCCATGGGTCAGTCCCATTAGAATGCGTTCATCCAACCACGGCACATCTCGGTCCATAATGTTGTACTCATCATTCCCTCCCCCCCATTCCCCCTCCACATCAGTCGTCCTTCCTACAGGTTCCAGCCTAATCTAACCACACCACTACACATTGTCCACTCTCCACTTCTTGGGACCCTTCGCGTATGTTGTCTCAAACCATGGATCTTCAGGCTTCCTACACATGTAGTCTGCCTACATACATCACCGTCTGTTCTTACGTTTTAGGCATGGTATGTTACCCTGAGGACTAAAATAACGTCCACAAAAATGAAATAGCCTTACCAACCAGGTAAAATAAAGCTTAGAAATGGACCGACAGCTTGCAATAAAAATTTTATTGTGCCAATCAGCAGTTCGAAAATGCACATTAGCCCAAGACACGAAAATAAGCACAAACAATTCTACAACTAAACCAGTTAATCTCAAGCGCTTTCACCCGGGACCTCCCAGGCTTAGTCAAGATACCTTGTGAAAAACGATTCACTCTTTTATACAATTCATTAAGAGTGATTAATGATTCAATTAATTGTATAATTGCTTAATTAGCAAGTCAAAAATCTGTCTTACTTGCTGTAAACCAAACTTAAAAACAATAAATCATGCAACATTTTCACTACTATTTCTTTATTACAAGAACCTTAAAAACATATTTTGTATTTTATAAAAGACATATGTGCAACAATTAAAAATACAAATGCATATGATTTAATAATTAATTGTTGTGTTAAAACTAATGTAATGCTCCTTACTTTCTTACATTTACACTCTATTTTATACTTTCTGACACAATAATATCTACCCAACCAAAGCTTGTTTAAATGATGAATACTAAGGAATTAATACACTATTAAGAATACATATAAACACTATTTTACCCTAAAATATAGGATAAATAGTAATAAATAAATAAATAAATATGATTATCTTGAATTTGTGTATATATATATATATATATATATATATATATATATATATATATATAAATAAAAATATATGTAAATATAAATATAAATATAAATTATGAATTTAAATTGTATGAATATAAATTAATTAATAGTGTATTAATTATACAATTAATTGAATCAGTACCCTGAGGACTCTTTTTGGCAGACGTTTGGGGTCATCCTGCCAGGGACAGATGTGCATTTGTTTAAGAGTAGACTTAGCAGGATGAAACTGTGTCTCCCACTAGTAGTATACTGCCAGTAGTCTGGGAGCCAGTGCTGTGCTATGCTTAGTGGTGCGTACTATTAGATTTGCAAGATAATCTCATTTTGGTATTGATTTCCCCTTCACCACTTATTATATATGTGTCATGTATCCTCGACACATGTGTATGTACACTGTCTGGGGTCCTAGGCGCTTCTACACTTTTATTACATTAACACTTCACATCTGGACTTACTGCTGTACTCCAGTTCAGATATGTATGTTCTGTAGTCAGTTTTGGCACATATGACTGCATACAGGTGCCTTTCACAGGTTCAGTTTGGTTAAACTATGGTGAGGCCATATTTATTACTACCCCATTCTTCTGTACATCTGTCATGGCTTGGTGGATAGCTACTGGGACTATGGTGCATGGGGTCCTGGGTTTGTGACATACATGGCTGTTTATTTTGTTGCCAGCCTGACAAAGGCCCATTGGATACAGAGTGATTATGGCACTCTAAAGCAGTCATATGGCCGTACGCATGCTTACTAGTGCGTACATATGCCTACTATTGTCTATTTGTGCTTACACCTGCTTACTAGTGCCTCATTCCGTTTGACACAGATACATCACAGGTGCATTGTATGTGGTACTCCAGTTCATATATATTAGTTATTTAGTGGGCTTTGCAACAAATATATTGGTTATAACATGCTTTGGCATGTAAAATAGACTGTGCTACAGTGGGACCTGAACCGGGAATGCCTACTCATTGATTGGGTGCTCTACCCACTAAACTATTGCTGTTCTGCTTCATTTGCATATTCCTAGCATAATGTACTACCTGCGTTTCCTTTTCCCAGCCCCCAAGCTCACCGTAAACAGCATCCATTCATTCTCCAGTTGCTAGCCCAGCCATACCACTCTGCCACTTACTTCCCTCCCTGCACGTGTTGGTGCTCCTCTATTATACTGTCTCAACCAAAGCTTCTGCAGGCTCTTCATCCATTTAGTCCACGTACTGTTGAGCCTTCTCTTGATCCTCCTCCGACACTAGTGGAAACATCTATGTGACCCACAAAGTTTGGTTCATCCCACCAGGGATGGACCTGTTGTGTCACAAGTAGACTTTGCTGGTCTACACTGTTTCTCCCACTGGTAGCATCCTGCCAGGGGTTAGAGGGCAGCGGTTTACTCACACACCGAGCCAGCCTTATCTCCCGGTTCCATGGATCCAATGCCCCAGGTGTGACATTCTGTGCATGAAGCACACCCACACGCTCCCACCACATGCACCATTTTTTATTCCTCTCTTTAGTATTGTGCAAGACTACTGTTCTCACAGTATGTGTGGATAGTCACTGTTCATTGATACACATAGACTGCTCGGAATACTGTGATTGAGCAATGTGCACATGTTTGCTTGTATTAATCTTAATACTTACATACATTTCCTGTACTGTCGAATGACTGCTGGATGATATGTTTGTGGGTCTGCCATGCCTTTGTGGTAACTCACTTAGACTATAGTGTGCAGGGTGGGGGGGTGGAATCTAGGAGTGCTGATTATTTTTTTACTGGGCATGATGAGAGCTGTTGGCTACAGAGTGCCTAAGGCACTGTGGAAGAAGTGTAGGCGGGTATGTACTGGTGTGCGCAAGGCTCAGTCTTGCTGACCTTCAGTTACGGTGTCTTACACTGGGTTGGCCTCCACATTGCTTATCCGGTGTGGGCATTGCTTACTGCCACCAAAACAGGCACAAGCCCACCTGCTGTAGCATACCCCCACACTACTTCATGTATTTAGTTAACATTTGTTGTCCTGGACGCTTCCCCATTGTCAGCAGTGGCCTGGGGAGTGGAGCTCCACAGTAAACCCCAGCTACACATAGGTTCATAGGTTCATACTAGGCTATCTGCCCTAGGGCATTTATAAGCCTAGCCAGAATGTGTTTGGCTTTCACCACCCATTTTAAATTTATTTTGCTATGCCTTTTTTCGAGGTTAGTATACTGTGCCTCTGTCTAACAGTGACACAGAAGTGATACCCGGGGTAAACCTATGATCTCCCATCCACTCATCAAGATTCCTCTTGAAGAGAGTCAATGAGGGACTCTGCCTAACCTGGACGGGGATTTTATTCCAGAGTGAAGGGAGCCTCTGGGTTATGAATCTGTCCCTCCAGCATGTCCTATTTATTTCAGTGCTGAGGTTCAAGTCTCTCGAGCGCGTTGCTCAATTGGGATTTGGATTTTCTGAGGTGCAGCATGTCCATTAATTCTGGGTTGGACATGGCTTTATACGTCAGGCACAGATCGCCTCTGAACAGGTGGTATGCCACTGAGTAGAGCTGGAGTTTCTTTAACCGGGCAGCATATGGCATCTGTTTGAGCCCTTTGATCCTCTTGGTGAGGTACTTTTGGGGTCTTTCCAGTTGCTGCAGGTGTCTGGTAAGGTACATCCCAAAAGGGGCATTGTACTCAATTATGGGCCTGATGAGGGATGTGTACACATTCATAGAGAATAACAGACTTACCATAGCTACGCACCACATTCTTCATGCTTAGTTCACATTAACATGTCATTATTATACATGCTTAGGTCAAGTTTACATGTCAGGTATGACTATTGACAAAGGTCAGTTTAAGGTGAAGTGGGATTCCAGTTTAACAGTTCTGGATAGGTTACACTCAGGTATTCAGGTTAGGTTTAGTTATGCCATACCTGTGTGGTGAAGTAGAAGAGAATAGTGAAGAGGTAGGGTAGGTAGGTAGAGGGGGGGACATTGTAACTGTATAGTAGGCCGTTGGAATGATTTGTGGGGCAGCAATAGGGAAGGTTTTCAGGAGTTGTATGTGAGGCAGGACAGGAGGTTTCGTTTCACTAGTTGGTGTAGGGGTATAGAGTGTTAGTTGGGGGGGGGTCATTACCAGGTCGTGAGCATGTGCTGATCTAAGTGTGCTTGAGGTGTTCCTTCATGTGTTATTTACATGTGTCATGTGGGACAGCTGAGGTAATACACGTGGGTAGGGGGTTCCAGATTCTGCCAATATAGTTGGGGAAGATGGCGTCACCTACTTGTGACTGTAAAAACATTAATAGTAATGAGATAGGGGTTGATAGGTAAGTGGTATTAATGGGGCACACAGATGGGCAGATAGTAGTGGGAATGTCCAGGGATGTGCAGGAAGGCTGATGGGAAGGGCCACAGCTGGACATTTCTTCTACAGCAACAGCTGTGTATTTATACTGCATTTGGGGGTAGGCTTGGACACTCACACCCCAGGGTGGGGGTATGGACAACCATACTACCTTGTGATGCCAAGTAGTTCGGCTTACATGCCTACAGTGGGGTGTTGTGACCATTTCTTCTTTGGTGTTATTTGGTGGAATTTGCAACAACATATCTGGTTATACCATACTTTGTCATGTAAAATAGACTTTGCTGTAGTGGGACTCGTACTGGGCATGGCTGCTCATTAGGCAGTGGCTCTGCCCAATGCACACTATTGTTTACATCCCTGGGGCGGTCCAAATAGAACTGCTCCAGCCAACACCTGCACGCCTAGGCATGCCTAGGCCCATAACTGCATACCCATAGTTTACCACCGCGCACCTATTCTACAGCACTCATCCATACTTTGGGTGCAGGTCAGGTCTAAACACACCACTGCACACTGCCCAGACTCCACTTCACAGGACCCATCTCGTACATTGTCTCAACCCATGGGTCATCAGGCTTTCTCACCCTTGTAGTCCGGGTACATACATGCCCTGCCTTGATACATCATTGCACTGGTGGCCACCGATTATAAGACAATTTTTGGGGTGTCCCGCAAGGGATGCTCCTGTCTCTGTTCCAAGATTAGATTTAGTGGGTCAACTGTGTTCCCCCCTCTGGTTGTATCCTGCCTGTGGTTTGGAGAGCAGTGGATTGTTTACATTGTTTGTGTGTTTGTTTGTATGTTTCCCCTGTCTGGCTGGGGTGGGGGGGTTGATGCTACCTGTTACACGTTTGTTGATTGGGCCCCTCACCCCCATTGGCACGGCTTGTGCACATATGTAATTCTTACGTGCCGTATCATATCATAGCTATATATCTGTATATATATAAACGCACACACACACACACACACACACACACACACACACACACACATATATATATATATATATATATATATATATATATATATATATATATATATCTATATATATATATATATATATATATATATATATATATATATATATATATATATATATATATATATATATATAGATATATATATATATATATTGATATATATATATAGATATATATATATATATTGATATATGATATATATATATAGATATATATATGTATATATATATATATATATATATATATATATATATCTAACGACGTGGCTGTATGGGTGTCTGCATATGTACATATCTATATCTGGGTATTTATATATATGTCTGTCTATGTATGTATACATTTGTACTACAGAGAGGGAGAGGTATATATCTATTTAGTTATGGGTATATACACACACACACAAACCTCTACATATTTAGCTACATATCCTGTAATGTTGACTGGTATTGCTGGATACTGGGTTCCGTGTGCATACCAGCCAACCTTGTGTGCCATGTATGCTTTGCAATACCTACAACTAAATCTGTTAGTGTACACAGAGTCAAATGTGAAATATGTTGTTAGTACCAGGAATACATTTGTCCCAAGTGGGACAACCCGAACATTGGGTATTTAACTTTCGTCTACAGCCAGAGTTACATAGGTACCCATGGCTATGTGCATGGTCTAAGGTGTGTGCCAGACCTAGGATACTTGGGTTGGGACAACATACGGGATGGGTCCCAAGGGGGAGAGTGGAGGGGGGGCAATGTGTGGTGGTGTGGTAGCTACGGGCCGGTAACCAGGCTAGTGAAGGCGGCTGCATATGTGCATCAGGTGGGGGGAAGCGGAACTGTGGGTAATGAATGCATAGGTCGAGGATGGCCTGATTTGGATGGGCCTGTACTGCTCGGCCCGCCTAGTGCATGGGGTATGTGATGTCAGCATGTGTAACACAACAAAGGGCTAATTTAAATCTCTATTTCAATGACACATGTACAGTACAATGAGCTTGGTAGTGTATTGCAGGGTGGATGTGTTTGGCTGGGTGGGGCGTATGCCAATTCGTACATGACATATATTGGTTGGGGCCTCTCAAGCCCATTAACAGTGCATGTGGACATATATGTTTCTGTTCATCTACCATTGCTATCTACAGATGTCTGGCCATATATACCTCTATGGGTATATATATTTGCTTACATATTTCTAACTATGTCCGTATATACCTACGGAGACATATATCTGCATACATATATGTAACTTGCTGTGTATATGTGGACATATAGATGTTGACATATATATGTGTAGTTGTCGGCATTTGCATGTATATCTGTTCATATATTTGTGTGTGTGTATATATATATATATATATATATATATATATATATATATATATATATATGTATATATCTCTGGATATTTCTAAATATATGCATATATATATATGTGACCACATCTATAGATATGTTGTATCCATTTCGAAAGTAATATATTTGCACACACACATCCATCTAGCTGTAGGTATACATTCTCTGTGCTTTTGCATGACTGGGCTGGGGTTATGTTTCTGATAACATACGATTTCTGCATATCTGGCATGGCTTAGTGGTAAATCATTTTGTGCATGGTCCTGGGTTCCGGCCTTGCAGAAGCTGTTTGTTTTGTTGCTGGGCAGAACACCTGCCATTGTATACAGTGTACTTAAGGCACTTTATAGCGGTTGTAAGTGGGTTTGTGGGGAGGTAAGCATTGCTAACTTCCAGTCACAGTGTCTTCCACCCAGTTAGCTTCTCCTTTGCTTAATCTGTGTCGGCAGTGCTTAACCCTGGGCAAACGCACTTGCACATGCTTACTAGTGCTTACATATGCTTACTACTTCTTATCTGTGCTTATGCCTGCTTACTGCTGCCTTATTTATTATGATACTGACTCTTCAGATATGCATTTTCTGCAATACTTCTGTTCATAGAAATGTGTGCTATTTAGTGGGCTTTGCATTACAAATTTTGCTTATACCATGCTTTGTCGTGTAAAATAGACTGTGCTGTGCTGGAACTCGAACTGGGAATGCCTGCTCGTTAGGCGAACACTCTGCCCACTACACTATTGCTGACATGTTTCATTTGCATATATTGTCCTGGTTATCCTTTTCAGCCTTTTAGGCTGCTTTCACCATGGCTAATCATTGGGCACACCCGTGCACCTATGGTTAGCTGTACTCGGAGCTTTAGACACCAATACGGGGGTTTCTTCTTTTCATCTTTATGTCCTGTTGCTGTTGTACACATGGGGGACTGTTGGTGGGGATATGTGGACACCTATGAGTTATGTCACTCATTTATTTCCACTTTCTGCTGTTCAACATTGTAGGGCCATGTTTATTCTATGGGCTCTGCTCTCAGACACACTCCCTGCACTCGTGCACACTCTGTGTAAGCCTGGGAGCTTGTCAGGACTAGACTAGTCCTGCACGAAAGATTAATAAATCCAGGGGAAAGACTGGATTCACCATGTCAATTCTTTCACACTCTGGGTTTAATAGAGGACACATCTCTTAACTATGTTCAAATAATTGTCAATGCATACCCTGTACAAAATACACAGTAAGCTTGGTGAAAATTGCTCTGGTATCAAGAAAATAGTTGCCAAGTAACTCCTTAAATCAAAATATATAGTTTATATAAATATACTTTTGTATTAAAAGAAGACTTGAGACATTTTACCACAAATCCAGTTTATAAGACATTTTCTATAAAATAATTTTCAGTTGTTGTTTAATCAAGTCATCAGTTCTGAACTGGATCACTAACATACCAAAACAATGTATATTAAATTCAACACTCCCTAAAATCCCATCAGAACCAACATTTTACTTTTAGGTAGATTAATCTCTGGATAAAAACAATGAAAGAACTGCAGTAAACAAGTCAAACACAGCCTGATCTCTGATCTCATTGAATAAAATTAAATAATCTGCATAAGAAGTCACTAAGAGAACCCCCCCTCAACAAATCAAACTTTCTAATGTTCTCACCCAACACAGAATTACCATTCATATACAAAAATTAAATGAAAGAGGGCTAAGTGGACATCCACCACAGAATTAACCTGTTTACATTATTGGTTGAACAATGTATCTGTTTATCATGTGATGTCCCATCTCTGGG
This sequence comes from Protopterus annectens, assembly GCF_019279795.1. NCBI lineage: Eukaryota > Metazoa > Chordata > Ceratodontiformes > Protopteridae > Protopterus > Protopterus annectens. The sequence goes on from NC_056732.1 coordinate 491,210,701, forward strand.
CAAGGAATCAAGGAGCCTGAATTGTCACCACTGACACTGGAAAGGGATGTTCACTTGGAACAAAAATGAATACACATAGTATTTGCAGATGCAGCTCTCTGCACCAAGCACAATTTCCCTTAAAAGCACAAAGAGAACACACTCAGTCTGGGGTTTGGTTTCTGTCTCTGTCTCCCTCCAGTTCCCTAGTAACACTCACCACTGGCACAGTTATAGAGTTGAGTCCTCAGCCAAGTGTCCAAGCCAAGTCTTTCACGAGTCTCTCTATAAAACCAATGCTCTGTGTCCCTGCTCCAAGCAGCTGACACACATTCATTAAGATTTGATTTTAACACACACACACACACACACACACACACACACACACACACACACACACACACACACACATGCACACACACATGCACGCACACACACACACACACACACACACACACACACACACACACACACACACACACACACACACACACACACCTGGGAAAGGCTTGCACAGAGTTACTAACTATGTCCCCTTCTGTCCATATTATAAGGTAGTTACACTGCTACCAGACACTCCAAAGCCAGCTACTTTAAGGCTATTACAAGGATACCCAATTATACTGAGTGAAATTAATATTAATACAAATGATAGTGTTTGACCAATGCAGTAATGCTTTCAGGAGTGGCCACAGAATAAATATGAGTCCTCTCAAAGATTAAAATATTTTCTAAAGGACCAGCAATACTGAAAAGTTTAAATATAATTAATAATAAATAATAAAATAACATGAAAATACTAAATACTATTTACAATAAACACCAGAGATTCAATCACAGGAAATATTAAAATAACACAGACACATAGATTTATGCAGATAGAGAAAAACTGTACTTAATGAATCTCAATATATTTTCCTGACTGATCTAAAGAATTACTATTCCCTGGTGACTCACTAGAGCAAGACAAGATGAAGTAGGTGAGAGATCCTTTTATGTCAGGTTCCAAAAACAGAGTGCTCTGAGACTACAGTCTCATCTAGCATTAAAACATTGTTTTTGTGATGGATTACAGAATGACATCATACACATCTGGTCATATGACTTCTGGTTCCTATACTACCCCCCTTTGTAGCAACTAACCCCTGGAGGTGGTTTTAGGACTAAAGCACATCTGAAACTTGCACATATGTATCAATAAAACATACACATAGAGCTGTGCTAACATCTGTTGCAGCTTCTGGTATTCACTAAACAATAAAACACTTCCACTCTTCTTACAGGAGCTAATAAACCATTCTCTGGCATAGACATTTCATCTCTGGCTGCAATCAGAACTGCAAGATACAATATTTATGGCCTAAATTAAGTAATTTAATTTCATACTATTTTTCAATATTAGCTGGAGCTGAGCTTAAATGTTTTCTCTTCCAGTACCCTCTGTTACAATATTAACTTCAATAGTTATAATGCAGTCCAATATGCAAGTGTATTTCATTTTCTGTCCAGCAGGACATGCTGTTGGTACATTTTTTAACACAAGCAGCTTCGAATACATTTTTCAACACAAGCATCTGTACAAGTCAGTTTGATATACAAATGACATATAATTATTTTTACAAAATTCCAGCTAGCTGTGCTGGCATATGTTAAACATCCACTGCCCTACTTCTCCTGGCATAGCTGGCAATACCTCACATTGTCACACATTATACTTTTCAAAAATGCATATTTATACGAACAATCAACCACATAATTTAATCTCCTAATTTAACAGAGAGCAATCTTATTGAGGTTTCATGAGACATCGCATCTTATACATTTTCAACTTCTATCCATCAGAGAAGGCATTGAACAACACTGTGATTAAGTCATCTAAAGTACTCCAATCAATAACCATAGTCTCTGCTACAGACCCCCAAACTCTGGATGTGAGGATACAAATATTTAATAATCATTCTTCCTAATCTTCTTCCTAACCTCTTCTATTACATTAGTGACAGCACCTTATAATCACAGTTCAGTGGAATAACCAGCATCCAGTTTTGTAATTTCACCTTGCCCCTCCTACAAATCAATTTTAAAATGGCCATATAATCCATTGTAGAATGTCTATGCCCACTTTGTGTAACACAATCATTAAGAACTGCCACCAAAATTCTTAACTACTCTCCAGCAGTTTATAATATTCATAACACATCAAATCATCCTGAAGTACAATTTGCTTTCTCTGACCATGTTCAGCATTAATTCAGTCACTATAAAAGGTTTTATTTGTATGTTTTCACATCTTTCAAGCTTATCTCAAGAAAGACTCTCCTCGTTTGCAAATTTCTTTTTAAAGAAATCACATAACTCCCTGAACTTGTCTGACAGATTTCTCCCTTGTCAACATTGCAGAAAGAACACAAATTGTTATTCTAACTCCCCAATGAAACTATGGTAAATATCCTCATTTTTCCCAGTTACTACATCATGTTGCATCCGAAGCCTTGGCTTCATCTGACTATGACATTTCAAATAACATTTGCATTAGTTGCTATTGTATTATGTGCGTAATTGTTAAATTCCTTACAAGCTCCAGGTGATGTTTCCAGTCTAGGTCATAAAGCCTATTTTACTTTTATTTGTATTTCTATAAAAGTTTCATTTTTAACTACCCCTGAAACTTAGTCCAGGAAGTATAAAAACATTTTAACTTCAACTGGTCTTCCTAAGCCCCATCTAAGTAAACTAAGATTTCATGTTTACTTTCTAAATAAATATTTCCTTATATTAAGGATTCCATAACAAACCATCTTGTGTCTGGAAAGCTCTGTACCCAATTATTCAGGGCTATATTCATTCTTAAAATGCCCCACATCCTTACAAAATGTATAACAATGAATGTCGCTACTTGTTCCAACAAAAATTAGATTGTCCATATGAGCCGCATGATCCTCGTGTGCATTTATTTCCACTCTCCCTTCCCATCCACCCCAGTCTGTCCATTATTTTTGTCAAAGAGCAAGACACAATGCAAAGTTTAGAAAAAGCAGTTAATACTTTAAGAAAGTGCTTCTTGGCCACAGTTCTCCTGTAATTTAGGCATAAATTATATAATACAAAATTTGACCATGACTACAATTTTAAGTTAATCTGTACATTTTGCATAGCTACCACTGCTTCTAAATTAATTTACTGTACAACTCCAGACTCATAAAGGTTACCACAAAGTGTACACTACTCCTGGGATTCAATAAACTCTGTGCAGGAATATTGCTATTCCTGCACAAAGTGAGACATGTCTGTTTCCGCACAGCCCTAACAGCAGCATGCCTTGCATATTCAAGAAGGCATGCTACTGATAAGGGCTGTGTGGACATGAACAGTGAATGAGTGTAGGGGTGTTTCAGTAGTGCTCGCACAGTTAACAAGCCCTCTGCACTCGGAATGTGCCATATGACACTTTGTAAATATTTTGGCCTAATATTAGAGAACTTCTCTAATATTATGCCAGTATTTCAGTGTCTGCAGACATTGAAATGAAATAAATGAGTACTTCAGTGTACACAGACACTGAAATACATAGGGGAGCAAGAAAGCAATGCAGGGGTGTGTGACAGGTTCTGTCACACACCCCTTCATTGTAAAAGTGCTGTACGGCCATAGCCCCATGCCTTGCAACCTGTTAAAGTAAGAAATCTGGACAAAGGCACAAACAATAGGGGGACAAAGCTCTAAAAATAGGGACACTTTTTAAATATTGCTCTTACAAACTTAGAAAGTTGATAGAAAACAGATTATGCATTAGCATGAATTTTCTGAAGGATAGATGTCTGAAACTCAAATGTATGCCATTATTTCCTGACTGCAGTCCTCAATGACTTGCCAGAAAACCATAAATTGATCAGAAACAAGCCAAATATATGAGACAAAGATCTGGACATTCTGCAAAAATCTGTACAGTTGAGTGGTATGCATAGCCCTCACCTGTACAGGACTTTGCAGAATGCCCAGATGCCTGCCTCACATACCTCTTAGCCTCCTAGAACAAGAACACTGTACAAAGCCATAAATAATGGGGGTACAAAGGCACATAACTAGGGACATGTTTTAGGAAGTGCACTGACAAACTCGAAAGCTGACAGAATAAAAGGTTTGCAGTAGCATGGACTTCCTGCAGGGTATGAAGACTGAAACACAAATGTCTGCCAAGTGAAAGTGTCATATGGGCAAAAGCCCCAACTGTACAGGTATCTGCAAAATGCCCAGATGCCTGCCTCACGTACCTGTCAACCTCCTAGAGTAATAAAGCAGTACAAGCCCATAAATAATTAAAAATATTTTTTTCCATACTAAGGTATGTTTAAGCATAGCTGAGTGGGTGTGCGCATTATGCCCCTCTGGCCAGCATTGCTTAAGCACCCCAGAGGAGATACATAAAAATATACAGCTAAAATTCTAATGCTGGGATAGCACAGTGGTTAGAGTTCCTATTTTGTACGCAGGCATTCATGGTTCAAGTACCAACGCAAGCATTTCATTTCTAAATAAGAAAGCAGTGTTAAAATGTTTTTTTTTAAATGATGCAGTGATTGATGTTTGTCAACCAGGGTAGTGTAGCTGGTCTAAAATGTAAGTGTGAGTGCATGGAACATGTGAAATCACCTATGTACACACAAGTGTCCCATATAGTATAGTCACACCCCATGGTAATATATTGAAAGAACATAGTGGAACGTCATGTAAAGTAAATCATATATACTTACTAATATGTCAGTCATGATTAAGTTATTATCCTGATATTTTAATAAAATTAAAAATGAGCAATGGTTAGCAGTACTCAGCTATGTTTAGCTGGTATAAACATTGCTTCAATGTGAATGCTAAGCAGCAGTCAGCTCAGCTAAATGGATTTGCGCACTGTTAATCAATGCTCAGCAATTACCCCTTTAAGCACTGTTCAACCCATCTTAGTGTGTTTGCATGTTGCTAAGCTGTGCTCAGCAGTTTTGAAAGCAACCAACTATGGCAAAGGGTGGGAATATAGCCTTATTTAAACTACACAGGTGGGACCACATCCAGTACCTGTTAAAGTTCAACCTGTGCAGGAACCATGGTTGGCATAGGTGAGGGTTCACACTTTAGGGTGCAGCCCTGGGACATCGTGGAGTCCAGGATCATGGCTGGACTCCTTGTAAGTAACCATGATGAGACACTGTTTCAGGGCCAGTACCAGGGCTCCTAATAAAAAACAGAGGCCTGGGACTGTCTTGCCCATGATATCACCAGTGCTACTAGCATCCCCCAAACTGGTGAGCAGATCATCACCACTATGCCAACTTAAAGCAGAGGAAGGGGGCACTCTTGGACCAGTGGATCCAAGATGCCAGGGGAAACCATGCTCCAGCAGTTTGTATCCCAGATATAGGTGTATCAAATTCTAGCCTGAGGATGTGATAGACAGGTATGCATAATGTTTGTTTTTCTCTCCTATAGCTGAGGCAGAGAGGGCTAGTAACATTAAAGTCTATGCTGACAGACTGCTGAGGCTGCATCAACAGGCTGGTGAGTAAAAATCTATTTTGCAGTATACTGTGCAAATAACTAAGAAGAAGTACATTGTGTAGTGCTAGTATGCATACTGTTACTGTGTTAACTGAATAAATAAAGTATGTCTGACTAAGATTGATCTGAAATAAACAACTCTAACAGAACCTGTTGTGTTTACTCTGGTATGCTGTTGTAGACATATAGAATGTATACAGGTTCTTCACAGCAAATATGGCTGTGACAGCATACATTAACCAAGGCCGTTCTGTGAACCAGCTGTTAAGAAAAACTGTAAATGGTGGAGCTGTAAAACAAGATATAAATGAAATGTGAAATATATACAGCACTAAGCTCTGAACCCTGAATAGTAATGTGTAAGGTATCAAAGTGTGTTCCATGCAGCATTGCCTTGTGTTAACCATTGCTTTCCAGACTGTAGTAATCCAAAGGATTCATGCACAGTAAACTATCTGTCATGCATGCATCACAGGATTAAAAGTTCAGACTGTCTAACCAAGAGACTAATAGGCAGAAACCAGTGAAACAAAAAACAGCAGTTTCCCAGTAGATCATTGTGATGAGAAATAGTTTAGTTGTTAATTTTGTTCACCCAGACATGATTCAAATCCAGGGAGAGGTACTAAGATGTGTGCATATCTACACACATGGAATTAGGAATAAATGTAAAAACAGTCAGGTTGTGTTAAGAGATATTTTCCCCACAGGTTTTACAGGTAAGGAAATGTTGGTAGTAGCTGTATGAAGGGTATACTAATACACTGTGTACAACTGTTCAACTGTCCCACCACATGCCAGCAAATGACAGCAGGATAGGTACATACAACATGCATTCTTCCCGGTACATGTCTCTCAAGTGTCATGCTAGCATGGCTGGTTGTCACTGCTGCCAATAACACTGGACACAGATAGAAAACAAGTTGAAGTATGCCAGTAGCACACTCACATAATAGCAGTTCAGGGTACCCCTCCTGTGCTAGATATGTAACTCTGACATGTACGAGTCCCCTCTAATCATGTACTCAGAGTTGCCACGGTTTTCCCTATACCATTCCAGGCTGACAGTTTAATAGGCATGTTTGTGCTGCAGAAGCTATCGGCCATAGGTAAATGTAAACTGAGGGCAGACCCATAGAGTATTGACCAGTACTGGTGTGGAAAATAGAAGCATAAACAGTTGTTAATGGACTTTCTGTCTCTCCACCCACTCCTCATCTGCATCAATAATTATTATTCATATACTACGGGTATGTTGTTATCCAAACCTATTGTTGGGACTTGTGTCCTATTATTGTTCACGTTTGATTGGTTGCATGTTAACATACCTTCTTCAAATACCAGTGTTGCCGTCAATGTTACTGGTATGCTGTTACAGTGCATACTGCTGTTCCATTTATGCATGTGTTCTGTTTGCTATGCAACTATTTCAGATCTGATTTATGGGGTTAATTGGAACACCCACATATGCTTTTATAACTAATCTTGAAATGTGTCATGCATGACTAACCAAATTATTCTGTAAAACCTCAACATGATAGCACGTTTGGTAAGACAGATCCCAGTGGATCCGCCAGTCCCACCTCATCTGGCCAACAATCTGTGACTTTCTCATCCATTGGTCCTGCACCACCTTCAGGTGGAACTGCCTCAGGGGATGGGGCCCGCCCCCCTGGGACCAGGCAAGGATAGG
>NC_056732.1:491222922-491233814 GCF_019279795.1 Protopterus annectens
TGCTGTCCAATACTGAGTGTGTCACTACTAGGCCAGCTACCTGGGATGTTGTAATTATTCATGTGTCACCTGTGAATGCTACTCTGATACATATGCTTGTCTTACAAATGTAACAGATGTATATAGGGTATGTGCATATTACACAACAGGAGCAGGTGTGTGTGTGCTGAGCTGTATGTGCATACTGAGCCCATACCTGACAACTGTCCAGAGTTTTTCAGACTGACCACGTCTGCCTCATATTTGTAGTCAGTGCCTCAGACAGTTGTGAATTGTCTGGCACATCACTAGCAACCCATTAAAGACTGAAGTCATAACATATTAGCATACATTTGATTATCAGATGTCATATCCTGCAGAGTAAACCTGTGAATGCGACACCATCTTTACTGGCAACTAAGTGTGTTTCAGCAAGATTCATAAAGATACACTATTTACTGGCCGTTGCCCACCACTGATGTGTGCCTTTGTGCAGATGTCTTGTTCTAACAGGAGCTAAGTGTCTTACCATGAAACCCATGTCAATGTAAGAATACCCTGTCCTGTAGGATGCAGACATTTGTGCAGTCACTGATACCTGCATTGTAGCTGTGGAGAGCACACCAATCTTGCCACATCACTCATCCCATCATACGTTTAGACACAAAATGGAGGCCTGAAAAGCTACAAGAGGTGGACTGTTGAACATTACCATACACATACACACCCCCAGGCTGGCCAGACAGTATGACACATGGAAGACATACTGAGTGCAGTTAACAGTTGACAAAACACCTACTCAAATCATAGCTAACTACAGGCCTCCAACCATGACTATGGACACCCACCACACCTATTGGGACCTACAGTAATCTGTCAGGATACAATTGTCTACCCTGCTCCTGGGTGACTTCAAATTATTTTATTTTATTTATTTTATTTATTTTACATTTGTTGACCGGGAGAATCCGACTGGATATATGTCCATTTTCAGCAGAGGCCCGGGGAGAAAAGCTCCACTTTTACAGTAAATTACATACAAGTTACATAGATACATATTAATACTTATTGTAGTAACAAACAAAGTTAGAGAAAAAGGACATATCATATATGTAATTAATAAAAAATGTATCTGCTGGATAGCATTCATAGACAAGACATCATTGTGAAACCAAGAGACACGGACAACAGCGTAATTATACTTATACTAGGTAGTCATCATTTCAAAGGTGTAAGAAGAGTGTTAGGTAGAAAAAAGAAGAAAGAGAAAAAAATCTTAAGGGGGTGAGAGAGAAGGTCATGGAGAGTACAAAAGAAGGAGATTGCTTGATAGAGGAGAAAAGAAGTAAGCTTATAGGAAGAAGTTAGTCTGGATATGAGCATTGGCAAAGCCAGTGAGACTGGAAATGGTGGGTTAGACTTTTTTTGAAGTGGGGTAGGGAGGTAATGGTGGTGATACTGGGAGGGAGGGAGTTCCATATCTTACCAATGGCATTGGCAAATAGAGCATCGCCTCCAGAGTTACAGGATTTAACTGTTTGAATAAGTGTCCTGCACAAAGACCGAAGGCTATTTAGATTGATGTATGGTATGATTAAGTTCTCCAGTGCTGGAGACTTTTCAGGGTGTTTGAGTATTTTGAATGCCTCAATGAGTTGGTTCTGCTGGAGAAGGTTTGGGAGTTCTAACCAGCCGAGGTATTTTAGGTTAATACAATGATGGGTTCTATATGGTTTACCAGTTGCAAATCTGACGATATGATTGTAGGAGCATGATAGTTTATTTAGGTCAGATTTATTAAGGTTGGTAAACATTGGGGAGGTGTATAGAAGGGTAGAGAGTAAATGCGAGCGGGCAATGGTAACTTTTGCAATTGGTGTTAGAAAGGATTTGATTCTATATAGTGACCCCAGTTTCTTGTTAACGGTCTTAATAGTTTGATTAATGTGGATGTCGAATTTGAGTTTATTATCAATGGTCACCCCTAATAGTTTCGTGTAGGAGTCTGGGGAGATAATTGTCCCATTATTAGATTGTATGGTAAAGGAAGTGTCAGAGAGTTTTTGGGTTGGATGGAAGAGTAATAATTTGGTTTTCTTTGGCTTCAGTATTAGCTGCCGTCCAGATAGCCACTTTTCTATTGCTGTAAAACAGCTTTGGGTTTTAGATAGTAGGTTGTCAAGAGATTTGTCAGAACATACTAATGTCGAATCGTCAGCATATTGAATACAGGTGGCCTCAGGGATGGCTTTATGGAGGTCATTGATAAAGACTGAAAAGAGAAGTGGTCCCAGTATGGACCCCTGAGGAACTCCAATGGTGTTTGGAAGGAGGTTGGAGAGCTTATTTTGCCAAAGTACTGCTTGCTTCCTACCAGAGAGATAGGCCTGAAACCAATCTAATGTTAAGCTATCCAGGTGGAGATTTCTTAGGGTATCGTGAAGTAGTCGGTGGTTTACCATGTCAAAGGCCTTTGATAGGTCCAGAAAGAGTGCTGAAGATATTTTTTTGTTATTCCGGTTATGGTTTATTATGTCCGCAAATACCCAACCATAGTGTGCATGACCTATGCCACCTGCACATGAATACACAAAAATTCCTTGGTTTTGTCAATGGAAATGCAATGGATCAGCCGGTTAACACTCCTACAACTGGTGGAAATATCCTGTGCCTGGTCCTAACCAACATGAGTAGCCACTGTAGCACTGCTACAGTGCCATCCTCCTTGGTAATATCTGACCACATAGCCATCACTGTTCAGGTCACCATCTCCCCTGCCCCCACCCCAGTTTACAGTGTTAAACAGAATGAACTGTACACAAATGACTATAAACCCCCTCAGAGCAGGTAGAAGTAGCTTTACAGCCAATGTCCCATTTGTTGGAGCTAGCAGCAGTGTCCAGGCCCACCCTACAATACTATGTGGGAACCTACATAGCTGTATGGACTCAGCAATACCTGACAGGGCAACATTATCTCCATCAAGGTAGGGTAAAGACCTGTGGTGGACAGCAATAATACACAAATGCCATAATAGGTGGAAACAGTTGCTGGATGGGCCAAGAAGGAACAGGCGCATCATTGGAAGCACTGTCACCTTGGTCTGTGTGATGCCCGTACACTGGCCCAGCAATGCAGGAGCCTCAATCATCATCACTAACACCAGTGAGGGGAGTCCACATAGAGGAGGATAACAATGCACACACAGTAAAGTAAAATTTCCCTTAAGAGCACACAGAGATCACAGTCAGTCTGGGGCTGGTTTCTCTCTTTGTCTCCAGATCCCCAATAAGACTCCCCACTGGCACAGCTATAGGGTCCAGATCTCAGCCTACTGGGCAAGCTAAAACCTCCATGGCCCTCTCTACCCAACCAGTGCTTCATGTCCCTGCCCAAGTAGCTGACACACACGCACACACGCACACACACACACACACACACACACACACACACACACACACACACACACACACACACACACACACACACACACACACACACTTTGAGATATGAGTTATATACAAACACACATATACTCCTTGGGAAAGGCTGGCACAGATTCTCCAGCTGTGCTCCCTTTCTGCCCATTCTAAAAGGTAGTACCAGCTGCCACCATACACTAATATTTATCAGCTACTAAAAAGGCCCTTAATGAAGGGTGTCCAATTATTACTGTGCAATATTATTAACCAGATGGTAAGTGTGACTGAACAGCAAAGCTTATTGGAGTGACTTGGACAGTATCACTATATGCATGCAATGTACTAAAAGCTTAATTTATCTCTACACAAAACAGACACAGTTGGAAGGTTTAAAAATATTTAATAATACATAGTAAATGCACAAGACAGTACTTCTCACTACACAGTGGTAGTCAAGGGTTCAGACACAGGAATATGCATAAAATAATACAGTAGAACAATTCTGACATCAGTACAGAAAACAACTGTCTAATCTTCCTATTTACTAGCTATTTCTAATAGAAACACTGTTCTAAAATAAACTTACATTTAGAACACAGGCGGAGTGTTGGTCAGTTGGATGTTCTCAAGACAAATGCTAAATGCTCTGAGTCTCTCTGTCCTTAATTTGATACACTTTACCACTGACTAATTTCAGATTACATCATTCCATACCTCTCAACTGTACAGATTTTGCAGAATGTCCAGATTTTTGCCTCCGATTTTTGGTGTGTTCCTCCTAAAATATGTAATTTTCTGGCTAATAGCTGAGGATTGAAGTAATTAAATAATGACAAACATTTGAATTTAAGACTCCACATCCTTCAGAAAATTCATGCTAATGCAAAACCTATTATTCTATCAACTTTCTAAGTTTGTAAGAGCAATATTTAAAATCTGTCCCAATTTGTACCCCATTATTTTAGGCTTTGTCCAGATTTTTTGCTCTAAGAGGTTGAGAGGTATGCAACATTCTTTTCTGTTTCCCGGGCTAACAGAATCTGAGAGTGTAACAGCCCTTTTGATCTTGCAGCTGGTCAGGAAGTGAGAGGAATAAAAGACATTATACATGCAAATTCTAGCCATTAACTCTGGTCTCAAAATAAAAGCAATAATTCCTTCATCCAGACATCTCGGCTCCAGGCCCTGAGATTAAAGACAGTCATAAAATGCTTGGCTTATCAGCTTTCTTACAGCAGAGTGAACTGCTGTTACATTTTTGCAGTTCCACATTTAACACCATATTCGTCCATTTAAGAGAACAAGCCTGTGGCTTATATTAATATTTACAAATGACAGAATTATCTACAAAATTCTATTTGGCTAGGGTGGCAGTCTTCATCTATCTTCACAGTCTGCACAACCAAATAAGATCACAGGTGATGTACCCTAAAGCTGTCTTTGAGTGCAAATTGGACACATCCACCAAGGCCAATCACTAGGCCTTCCACACATGTGTCTGCAATTCCAGAGGCAACACACAAATCTGCTCTGTGGTGGGGGACAATAATACCACATGCACATATGGCATAGATATAGGCAACCAGATGCAGACAGGTGAAGTGTAAACATCACCCCCTATCCCCCATTTGTCCATGTGCATGTACAGCACCTGCCCCCCTCTCCTCATCATCAGGAAGCAGGTCTGCAATGCCCTCTCAAAGACAACATACAGAGGTATCCATAGGCCTGATACCATCCCTGGCCAAATCCTACATGAACACAGGCATGGGCTCTCAGATCTATTCCGCACTGTAGTCAACCACAGCCTGAGGATCGGTGTCATCCCATCTGCACAGACAACAGCTACTGTCATCCCTATACACACAGAGCAGTCCACTGACCAAGCCAATATTATGCACATCAGACTAAATAGCCTGCTCTGCAATGGCATGGAAGGCAATATCAAGGAGATTATGAACAGGGACATCGGCAACATCGAAATGCCTGCACCCACACACATGGTATTGTCAAAGGGAGATAAGGCCTGTTAAACCTGGTCAACCTTTCTGAAGTGGTCAACAAACACAGGGACGAGGGGAAGATGGCGAACAATGTCTACCTTCACCTATCCCAATCCTCTCACACTAATCCCCAGGAGGACAGGATACATATGCCTACACAGCTAGGCACCAACCTGTATGTTACCGGAGAGGTAGCTAACCGGCCCAATGATATTACCTACTCAGTCAAAGTAGTGGAACCCACCTCTAGTAGTAGACCACAGTGGTGTACCCCAAGGATTAGTCTGAGGGCCTCTACTGTTTGAGATATATCTATTTCAGGTACAGGACAAAAGCAGTGGTCTGTGGCTGACTGGGTGTACAGATGCTTGCAAGTTGGCCACTGTCTTACATTCCCCTACTGATGTGAGCATCCTCCAGGAGGCACTCACTCAATTACTGAATGGTGCAAGAACCATTACTGAAAACCGAATGCCAGGCATCATTCCCCCTACTATGGCAGATGTCATCCACACTAAGCATAACAGTAATAATGTATTGAGCATGCAAACAGGTGTGAGGTGACATGTGCACTGAGGTTGGTATCAACCTGACAGTTTCCCACCATGTGGGCACCATTATACAGAAGGCTGTCTACATGACTCACCTCAAAAACATGGGTATGTCATAGGTAGGCCATAGGTAGATTTAAAGTGAGAGCAGACCTCTAGAGTATTGAGCAATACTGTTGTGAAAAATAGAAGGCTATGCAGTTGTTAATGGACTTTTCTTCTCTCCACTAATTATTATTCATATACCACGCGTATGCTTTATATAAAACCTAAAGTTGGGACATGTGTTCCATTATTGTTCATACAATTAATTGGTTGCATGTTAACATACCTTGTTCAAATACCATTGGCGGCAGCCTGTTGCTGTCATTGTTACTGACATGCTGTTACAATGCTTACTATTGTTCCATCTATGCATGTGTTCGGTTTGCTATGCAACTGTTTCACATCTGATGTTTTGGATTAATTGGAACACCCATGCATGCTGTTAAAACTAATGTGGAAATGAATTGTTCATGACTAACCGATATATCTTGGAAAACCTCAACACCATAGCACATTTGGGAAGGTTGATCCCAGCAGATCCAATTGTCCTGTGCCATCTGGGCATAGCAACGGGCCCCAGCACATCTGGGACCCACCCTGGAACCTCATCTTTTGCAGGCGCTGCACCACCTGGGTGTGGGGCTGGAGATGAGCCCGTTATCCACCGTCAGTTCCAGGTTATGGCGCACAGTGTCATCCACTCTGAGTTGGGTGGCCAGCTGTGCCAGATAGAGGGCCATCTGGTGAACCTTGAGGAGCAGGCTGCCCCTTCTGTCCAGCCCCAGTACAGCCACTGTCGGGGCTGTGAAGGTGCAGTGGTGACTGCCTGTGGGTGGGGATGTCAGTCCCACTGTATCCATATGAGGGCTCATGGGTCTCTGATTCCCAACCACCCTCCCCGTCCAAGGTGTTTATCCCCCCACATGTGTGATGCACCCCCCATCTGCTGTCTTGTCTGTCTCCCTACCCAACCTACTTCCACCGATATACCTACAATCCTTTGCCAACATCCCACTCTCAACTTAAAAAAATGGCATCTATCCCATAAAAAACATCACCCCATACATAGCTGTCCATTTCACATGTGTCCACTGGATACATGTAATCTGGTACAATTGGCTTGACAACACATTTCTGTTATCACCCCTCTTTCTGGGGTTTGAGTGCCCAAATTCACCTCCAAATTCTATTCAAATGCACAGCTGTTGCTGTATAAGAAATGGACAGCTATGGACCTTCCCTACACCTGTCCTCCACATCCCTAGCTACCTTTCATATTATTTTTCCATCTGCGTGTCCTTTTTACCACTTTCCTATCACCCCTTTTCCTTTTCTTTTAATGAGATTAGTGCAGTGTAAGCAGGAGTAAGTGAGTTTGCGAGATGTTAAGTGAAGCCAAAGTGGATTAAGCATCTTTACAGTTAACCATATCTCGGCATCGCTTAGCGCCATGCAAACCTACACAAACCTGCTTAAAACTGCTTTAATCACTCTGTCTCCATCAGCCACTGTTCTGCCTAGCAACAAAATAATCAGCACTACTAAGTCTCAAACCCAGGACTCTGTACATTATACTCAGAAAAATGTAACCCTACACCATTTGAACAATAGGAATTTTGAATGCGTTTTAAAACATATCATGCATTAGAGTCATTCCGCAGTAGGGAAAAAGTTTTGTGGAATTACTCAGGTTTTGTATATATATACACACATATATATATATATATATATATATATATATATATATATATATATATATATATATATATATATATATATATATACATATATATATATATATATATATATATATATATATATATAGATAGATATCTATATATACATATATAAATAAATAAATATACATGTATGGAGATACATATATATGAAAACATATATTAAAAAATATATATATATATATATATATATATATATAGGTCATCACTTCATAATAAATAAATACTGAAATCCTAGAATTTTTCAGTTTGAACTCATGAAATCGAATCCACACAACACACCTAAAACCATGAAGCCCAAAAAGCCCAAAACTGGGAAATTCAAAACACCTTAAACACATGCAGCACCACATCACACCATACCACCAACACAGACCAAAAAACAAAAAAAAACAAACATCCACAAACCTACAACACAAAACACAACACCCTGCATACCCCATCCCAGAGCACTCCCATCCCCTACTTATGTATATATATATATATATATATATATATATATATATATTATATATATATATATATATTATATATTTACACTAACTCAGACAAACAGTAAAACAGTAAACAAAACAAACAAACACACACACAACACACACACACACACACATACACACATACACACAGACATCACACATATCAGCACACTCACATACACTCAGACTCACACCCAAAGCCCTTACAAAACACTCACTTACCTGACATAACACCTAAATCCACACACAGCACCACACAGCATCCACATAAAATCCCAGACATTACATAGTGTAAAGTCATAACCGCAAATTCGATAGAGTCTAATTTGCGATTATGCACTTTCGTTATTTTCAAATTTCGACTTTATAGTCTCGAGATACTGAAATTCAACATTTCAGTATTTCGAGATTATAAAATGTTTATATATATATATATATATATATATATATATATATATATATATATATATATATACAACATGTAGTGCAGTCATACCTCAGAACCATACCTCTTAACCTCTTAGTGCAAGACATCTGTGCAAACGATGTCAAAATGGGTGGAAAATGGGCCATAACTAGGGACATACTTTCAATGCTGCTAATCTAAACATAGAAAGTTGTTATAGTAACAGGGTTGGTTTCAGCATACATTTTCTGAAGGATATAAGGTCTGAAACTGAAATGTATGTTCATCATTTACTGACAGAAATCCTCAGATCATCACAGCGATTTACCGAGAAATACAAATAATTTGTGGAACAGACCAAAAATATGAGCAATAAACCTGGATATTCTGAAACAATCCAGCCAGTTGACATGTATGCCCAGAACCCCTTAGTGCAATGAATCTGGACCAAGCCTGATAAAGTGTGTGGGGGGGGGGGCATAAAAATAGGAACATATCTGAAATACTTGAGTAGATAAGCTGAGACAGTTGCTGCAGTAACACCGTCTGTTCTAACATATATTGACTGAAATAGCACAAGTGCAAGACTCAGTTGCTCCTAATTAGTTAGTGACTTAAATCCTCACATCATCCCACTTATTTGTCAGGAATACACAACACTTATGGGGACCAGACCAAAGATACGAGCCAGACAACTGGACATCCTACGCATATTTGGGCATAACATGAAATTAGGGAAACTACACGAGCTGCTAAGCATGTCACCAAGCACCATCCAAACTACAGTCAGACTGACACAACACTATCCCAAATCAGCTATGGGGAATTACACATGCATTTGAAAATATATCAGGCACTACAGGCATGTAACATTAGTGAAAAACAGACACCAGTGTGAAAGTGTATACCCACAACCAATTTCACCACAGTCACAGTGACATACTGGTAAGCCAAATGAACGCTAGAATATAACGACTGTGTGAACAAAAATATCATGTTTGCCACTCACACACTACCTCTACATATAGTGCCCCAAGTCACAGTGTAGTATGAATCCTTTAGTGGTATGGGACATGTCTCAGTCTGCCCCTACAAACATAAACAGCCAATAGACCACCAGAAAATGGAGCAGCATGCACAGCCAGACAGAAAAGGCGCCTTGACACTTACATCTACCCCCTCCCTACACAGCCCAACTAACATTTACACACTACACTGCTACACAATCCTGACAGTCTGTTAACAATTGCCAGACATACACAGACCTCTCAACTGTACAGATTCCCACAGAATTTCCAGGCTTTGTCCTCATGTATGGCTTCTTCCTCAAAAAAATGTCCGGCATTCTCCTACATCACTGGGATGATATCAGGAATGAAGGCACTAAATAATGATATACCATAACTATCAACCTCTTACTGCATGACATCTGGGCAAAGCTTGACATAATTGGGGGGCAGAGGTCCAAAAACAGGGGCATATTTAAAATATTGCTGTTATAAACTGAAAAAGTTGCTGGTGTTACAGGGTTTGTTGTAACATATCTTTTTCTGAAGGATATGAAGTCAGAACTACAAATGGATGTTAGCATTTACGGACTGCAATCCCCACAGTATGCTATTGATTTGTCAAGGACAAAAACTGTCTGAGGAACATACCAAACATAAGAGTCAAACCTCTGGCCATTCTGCAGATAGCCTGCAGTTGAGAGATATGTCAACCACATAACATTGTCAGAGTTAAAATCATGCAGAAAATCCATGTCCAGACAGACCCTGTTGAACTAGCATTAATCCAACTGCATAACAGCAATACTTACATTCTATCCCTATGTCTGGTACCTTCTCCCCCATTTTGTTGGGCTGTCTCCACAATTTTTGTTGTAAGAGGTATTTCCAACTACCCTCTGTGATGCTGTTGTCTACATACCTCCATGATGTCCACCTCACAGGCAAGGAAAAGTGGCAATGCCTACATGTAGCACTGAATTATAGGAGTGTGTGGCCATGGCATTGGCTATAGGAATAGCAACACAGCTGTTCAGCATGCAATTCGCAAGTGGGGGACACAAATTTGTGTACAGGCCATCACCTGCTCATGAGCATTAACTACAAAAGGCAAGCTGCTGCCTATGCAAAACAGGTCTATACCTCTACATGTGTAGACAGAGAAAGAGAGAGAGAGAGAGACAGAGGCAGAAACAGAAACAGAAGCAGAAGCAGAAACAGAAACCAACAATACTTGGAAAAAAAAGGTATGTCAAACAAGTAAGCA